>NC_044053.1:21270725-21393225 GCF_902167405.1 Gadus morhua
TCTGACAAGAATCTCTCCGATCGGATGTGACTCACCCCCTTTGGCAGTGGATCACTAAATTCCTATTCTGTTACACTTCATAATGACAATTGAGGGACTTTTCCATTGCCTATTATCCTCTCAAAGCCAATCAATTAAAACTGAGTTTATTTATATAGTCTAGCTTTTTTTTATCGCAATAACGATCTGAACGAGCTCTGCAGGTCTACACTTACAGGGAGTTTCTAGACCTCCCTGTGGCCCAGAGCTCTCAGGTTTAGGGCTGAAGGATTTCAAATGGAAGAAACCTTGAAAAGGAATTTAAAATAGGTATTCTCCTTCCAGATGGCTGGAGCCCCTTTTAAAGCTGCTGGGTTTGACATATGAGAGGAGAAAAAAATAGGACAGTGGAAAATAGTTCTTTCTTGCGTTTTAGAAATAGCCCTTCTGACAAAATCCAGCTTCAGTGATATGTACACAAATGCCTTCAGACAACCACGTGGTCATTTGAAATTCATTTCCCTGCGTTCCCAGACTTTCTAGAGATGTATTTTAAACCAAATCCAAATGCCACCCAAACCAATATGTAAGCTTTTTACCATGCCATGACAAATAAACAAAAATAGCACAGAGGGTTTGTGCAAACATACACACAAGGGGGATAATTCAACCCTTATGTAAATAAAAGGGAAGGCAGGGAGCAGATCTGGTCTCCAGGTGTCAACCAGGAACACCTACGTGTGTTTATTTGACCGATTTGCATGGTTGATGACGTTACACAGTACATGTCACTCTGTTCCCACTGGACCCTGAATTCCTGCATCGACTGTTTTCAAGGGGATTAGGTACCCCTCTCCTCCCTCCCCCTCTGCCTGACGGAGTGTCCTTCCTGGCTGCGAGGCGGGGCACGAGATGACCTTGGTGTCAGTAGAGAAACGCAGAACTCCCTCTTCCTCCCCCAACACCCTTGCGACACTTCCATAAGCCTGGCTCAGTGTATGGTGTGTATACGCACATATATATAGTGCCCCATTTGCCATAAGCTTCTACCTCTCAATCAAAAGGTTCACAGTGTTGTGAATGTTGTGCACAGTGATCAACACACGCCTGGGTTGGTCTTGCCTGTGCCTGCCTTTTCCAAATGCTCTGTGCATAATGTTGCGAACGAATATGGCTGTGATGATACAATACAACATTTAAACCAGCTGATTCAAACAGGAGCTGCAACAGAGACCGATAAAACAGAAGTGTATTTTTGGTTTTGTTTCCACACCTAATTTCCCTTTCGTTTCCACTTCTTTTCACAAAATGCGTTTCACACATAAAACACAGTTCACCTAACAGTCATCCCTGGTGTTCCGCCCCATCAAGGGCCCTTAGTGTCACGTGTTCATGGAACAGCCAGAAGTCCTCTCTGTCTTGGCAGCCAAGGAGCAGTCTCCCTGCCTCCCAGCATCTATCCACCCCTTATCTGCTCTGTCTTTCCCTAAATATCACCTGAGCTCCGAAGGCCTGATGTAGGTTGTGAGGTGGCGGTGCTGCCCATCCTTACTGTTCTCGACACGTGAAGGCCCGTGAGACCGAGCAGTGGGTACATGGTCGATGCCACAACCAGCCACAACCGAAACACACGATGGGCAACTTGAGGAAGTGGGTACTGGCGTGAGAGTAGTGGCTGTGGCTACCGAGTGGTACCGTTAGACCCGAGCTACACTCTGGATCTTGGGTGGCCTCGAGTCCCAGCAGAGCCTGAGCCTGGATCATTGGCGGAGAGAGAAAGAAAGAGAGAAGGTGTCAGAAATAGGGGAGCGGAGCGATAGCTCTGCTGGCATAGGTCGAGAACGCTCCGCGACACATCAGAGTCATCTAGTGACACAACACTCTCACTTCCTGTGTCTCTGTCTTTCATTTCATTAGGAAACCTAATCTTCGGCCTGTTGAAACGTCAGTGTAAAACAAAGCCTTAGTTTCCCCTGATGTATCCTGGCTCTCTGCATAGCTGGGGAAGGTGGAGTGGGTCAATATGCCCAAAGGTGCTGTATGTATAGTATGCATCAGAATACCATTAACGCATAATACCGTTGCTAAAGCACTCTTTCTGCTTGCTATGATGACTCATTATAATAGCTCCATTCAGAATTTATTCTGCACTAATATGCAATGGCTACCTAACTTTTCTAGGTGCTCCAATATAGATTGTACACTTTGATTGACCAACATCACCTGAAGTCACTCTGCATCAAAGGGATCTTTGCTGAACTAATGAACAAGAACACAAATATAAACAGTGTAGTTTCAAACACAGCAGGCCAATAGACTTTGATGGACCTATTTGGACGTGGGCGAAAAGGTACCTTTGGCCCATGAAATACATGAGGGAGGGTCACATGACGAAGGCACGACCTACATCACTAAGCTGGGATAAGCAGCGAGAACCTCTGCTTGATCAATGTCCAACATTTGTTTAGCTGAGAGTAGCACAAAACAAAGAAACAAAGATATGGTATGGGTGAAAAGGAGATAGATGTCTGTGTGAGTGTACTTGAGTGTGTGTGTGTGTGTGTGTGTGTGTGTGTGTGTGTGTGTGTGTGTGTGTGTGTGCTTGTGCGAGCGTGTGTGTGCGTCATTGTGACTTGTTTGACTGCTTTAAGAAAAAAGCCTTTTCCTCAGGGCTTCTCTGTCAGCTCTGACGGAGTGCCTTCTACACACAAACACATGCACTCTCTCTCACACACAAGCTTACACACCCACACTCACTCTCATACGCATGCCGTGCACACAAACACACGCTGAGTTAATAAAGCAGAGTGAGAAGAAGACTTCAATCATTATGGCACTCATTCTCTAACGCCACCACATTTGTCCTATCACCCCCCCCCCTCTCGTAGATTCTGACGTCTTCAGCAGGTGGAAGACTTTAATATTGCAATCAGACATCTTTCTGCTTTCAATCTCCTCTCCTTTAATACACTGTCAACATGTTCCAGACGATAATGTAACCTTGTAGCCTGACATTACCGTCACATATCTCCTGTAAGGCTTATATAGTTGATGATGATCGGGTTCATCAACCAGACTAATATTTACTCCTTATCAAAATACTGACGTGTTGACATTTCTGCCATTAATAAGAGGGGGACTTAATGGCCTTGCACTCAGGGATTGCCTTATTGTGTGTTGACACATTTCCTTGCGTCATCATTTCTGAGACCTCTCTATCGTGCAGACAGCCCTCGCCAAGAACTGGGTGAAAGGGCATTCTGTCAAACATTGACTTGCTGGAATAGCACACTTCCCCTCCGTGCTATCCAACTGTGTCACTTGACACAGCCAGTGAGTACACATACTGCTCCAACTGCCAATCAGATAACCTTGACACTTGTGCCACTATGGGCATAACATGCTTCTCAGATGGCTGATTATGAAGAGCCGGATAATATTGCTGTGGATCAAAATCACAGCACTTAACTCCCCTGCTCTACAGCGGCGCGATGCATAGTGGCTCTCTACTGCAGCGGCTGAGCACCGCCATCAACCTTGAGGTGTACACACACTCCACATTCCACAGCCAAGAGACGTCTCTGTGCTACAGCATTATGACAACAGATTCCCCCCCCCTTCCCTCCCCCTTCGAGAGGGAGGGAGGAAGCCTGGGGGAGGCTGGGAGTGGAAAGCAGCAGGCCTTCTCCCTGTCCCTGGGACATTATTGATGAGGTGAGGTAATGGATCTCCCCTCAGCTCTCGCGGGGACACCGGGGATAAATCAGACAGTGGGTGAGACCTAACCAGCCATTCCACCTCTCTCCACACTCAACTGCCATTTCATTAGCCTTATTTATTGGGGTGCTGCACTCGTGTGGACCCTCCCACTTTCACCTTCTCATAGAAACGAACAAAATAAAACAAATGCTATTCTTCCACTGCTATGGCAACCATACGTATACCCCAGTCCCTTTCAAAGCCTTTCCTGGAAATTGTCGTGCTTTGCCTCCCACACATATCTTCCCAGGAAATAATGGAGCTTTCTTTGATGGGGAAGTGGCTTGGGTGCTTGTGAAGATCGCAGCAGCACCCTATTGCAACATTAGCCAAGAGACAAATGGATGGTATTTGCTTTCTCTTCAAGGCCTGGCCCCTGGCTTTCAAAGTGTATCCAGTATAGTGTGCGTCTGCTGATGAGACAACTCAGCACTTCCAACCTTATTTGAATTGACTATGGCAGAGGCAGCAATTCAGCTTACAGAGCATCAACCGCGGCCCGACCTGGCTTGGTCTCCGAGAGCAGAGTGATGTCCTTATCACGTCCTTGTGTACGTTTGGAAGGCCTGCAGAGTCCTTATCTCCACTGCAGGGTCAGATGTCAATCCCTCCGTCGGTCATCCAGCCGGAGATGTGCTCTGCCTTTAGCTCGTTGGTTTATTGGCGAACTGGTACTGAGAATGATCCTTCCCCCATTGCCGTGGCAGGAGTCATGGGGTGCCCCCACATCATACCCCTGGTATTTGCTCCAGAAAATACATGCACAACTGGCTCTTCCAAGATGACTGCTATGCCTCCTTATCGCCCCGAGATGACAAGGCCTCGGTCTGAGAAAGACCATAAATCAGTTTCCTTTGTATCCTTTTTCATCGGAAAGAGGATGTGAGAACTGTGTAGAGAGAGAGAGAGAGAGAGAGAGAGAGAGAGAGAGAGAGAGAGAGAGAGAGAGAGAGAGAGAGAGAGAGTAGTCTGCTCAGAACCAAGACAGGTGTGAAAATGTCCTACTATCCCTTTAGTCTACGCTGACAGAAAACAAATCAATGCACATTTTAAGCATATCAGAATATTTATTTAAAGATGATATGCCGTATGCCTTGCTCCAAATTAAGCAAATGTATTAGATGAGCTGACTCGGTTGAAAAGAAAGAAGACATTTGATGTTGAACACTGGTATGTAACGCCTCGTTGAGCACTGGGTTATTCTGGGCATGTCAGGGAAAAATAAAACCAGCGTTGCTTAATCTGCAAATTGTTTAATTTGACCTTTTTCAAGCCACAGATTATAACAATATGTGAAACTAATGCCCTACAGCGGTATAGTGTTGCTGTGGAGGGAACAAGGACACATTTCTGAATCCTGAAAATAATACACCTTTAGTTTGCATTCCAGTCCAGAGAGAAACCAATGAAAATTTTCAATTTGACTTCCTTCGCGTGATTTAAGGAAGAGAAAAGGTATAACTGGGGGAGAAAAAATGTGTGTGTGTGTTGGCTGGTGTCCAGGTATAGGCTGACACAGGATGTTGGTCTGGAATTCCAGAAATGTGCAGCCTAGTTACACTATATGGGGTGCGATGCGGTCTCTCCTACTGCTGCGGTGCACTTTAGTGCTGCCTGCAAGCAATTGCCAGTAATGCAGTGCCGTGAATTATGAAGTAATCTGAAATCTGGATCACGATCCCCTGATCGTCCAGTATATCTCTATTTAACAAACAAATGTCCCTGTCACTTTTTGGAACAGAAACACAAAGATCAGTCTCTTTCCCAATTGTTTTATTACAAAATGAAAAGAAAACACATGCAAACACACACTTGCATACTTGCGCAAGTATCACAAACACACAAACTCACACAAATTCCTTGTTTTTCGTCAGCCTCTGTGGGGAGTGGAGAATACATTTTCCCAGACTTGCCTCAGACCTCAGAGTCATGACAATAATAAATGGCAGCAGTGGCAGGATGAATTATTCCTTGACTAAAAATGTACATCACGGCCAAAGGAAGGACCAGACATGTAATTATAACCATGTTATAAATAGAAGCACATGCCACACTAGAATCCATCAGTTCTGGAACCCTGACCCTGTTAGCTTCCTTGGGAGGTTTGAAGCAAGCATGGAGGTGCTTTAAGTTCTTTTGAATCTAGATATTTTATTGATTTTGAATAGGCGGATGCACACACACACACACACACACACACACACACACACACACACACACACACACACACACACACACACACACACACACACACGGCTTAATTGGCCATTGCTTTAATACAAGTGTTGACTCACGATACAAACTATGACATGCTGACTCTGCTCTATATCCACTTTGAATCCTTCTTCCTGGAGATTAGAGGCTTGTGTCATTTAGAGAGGCAGATAGAGGATGCCCTTTTGAAATGCATTGAGCTTTGAAGTGGTGATATACAACACTATATAAATTCAGAACACACAAACACTGGCCTAAGGGGAGACTAACCTACCCGTCACGCAGTCCTCTATCATCTGCTGTTGTTTTGATCACAATGTACCTAGATTATGCAGCAGATAAAAAGCTGACATTTAATGCCAGTATATTAACAACTGTTTAAGATACATCTGGTCCCGCAAATGAAGAAGGGCAGAGTAGGGTTCTCAACTGGGTGATTTATTAGTATTCGTTAGCCATGCAATCTCAATACGAACTAAATGAGATAAGGTCCATGGCCTTATCTCATTTATTAACCGCATATTACTAACAGAATAGAAACAAATAGAGAATAAAACCAATGCTGAGGTGGGGGGGATGTTTTCACTGTCTGAACAATGGTTTTGGTTGAATGTGTGGAATATGGGATTTGATCTCTCTCTCTCTCTCTCTCTCTCTCTCTCTCTCTCTCTCTCTCTCTCTCTCTCTCTCTCTCTCTCTCTCTCTCTCTCTCTCTCTCTCTCTCTCTCTCTCTCTCTCTCTCTCTCTCTCTCTCTCTCATCTCTGAACCAGTGATATAACCTCAATGGATCCATCAAAACAGAAAAGGAAGCACAACTTGTGCCCCTTTTAACAAGGTTCCCTAAAATGTACAGAAAAATGCAGTGATTGGGATTTAGTCTCTTCATTTGTTTGTTCATAAACATACCGGTACTTCTCATGTCATATCAGTTCAGTAAACCCCCACTATGATCTGTCTTGAGTTTCAAACCTGGTGCCTACACGTGAAGCACAGATGTAGACTTCTATGCCAGCATTGTGAGAGGTGCTTGGTTTTATCAGCTCTCCGACTAATTGGGCATCACCGAAGATGGGGATAGATAATCCTGATACGAGGCGAGCTCCAGCCCACCCCAGCTCGAGGAAACGCTTATTTCCTGTGCTGTGACGGTTTGATGGAGAGATGGTGGTGGGGAGATGGAGGGTAAGCTGGCTGTCTCCCAGACTGCAGAGCAGAAAGAAACATAATCACCTGACATCAGCAGAATGTAGGTCAACACAAGCCTGACAGAGTGGTTTGAATTCCTAGTTAAAAAAACAAGACAAACTGACAAAATCTCTTACATATTTACGATATAATATGTGTGTCTCTGTGTGGTAGACGTATTTAATTTATAAATACATACGAATATATGTAATAATCTATTTGTAGATCAATTTTTTGCCATGTTATTATTGGAATGGAAATGGTAAAGTCTTAAATGTAAAAGAACATGTGCTGCAACATGGAGAAATTACTTTCAAGGCTGACTTCCGCTATGATGTTTGACCAAGGAGGAAGGATCCAGACCATTAACAGAGGACACTCATCACCTCTGCTCACAGCATGGACTGTTGTCATCTCCCCAATACTATTCTTCAATGTAGAGTCAGTGTGTTCACAGCTTGGCTCTGCCAGTGGGCATCAAACAGTGCAGTCAGAACAGATGCAGACTCCGAGTGTCAGGACTTGAAATTACCCATTATAGTGTCTCACTTCAGAATGTTTATCACATGTGTGGGAGACGTTTATGTCTCATTCATAACCTCCCGATGAACGGTTACAGCTGAACCGGGGATCGATACGTAAAACAACTCATCTAAAAGTAGAATCGAAGGGCGGCAATGAAAAAACAGAAACGCTGAAACGCAATTCTCGACGTTTCGATATAATGTTCTGGGCCATGAGTGTGTGCGGCGAGTGAAAGGAGCCGCTCCTGAGAGGAGGAGCGAGAGAGCCGGGGACCTATCGAGAGAGCCGATCCACAAGACGCTCCAGCCTGTGGTTCGTAGCAGCAGCGCGGCCGCTGAAGGAGCACCGGACCAGTAGGCTTGTGGAAACAGTTATTACCCAAACCGCCGTTGGAGCAAATGAAAACGGAAACATTTTTTTTTACATGTGGATTATTTCGGGAAAACGAATACATCAATTGTTCATCGAAGAAAGCGAGCGGCGAGCGGATCTGAAGTGATTCTCGACGACGGGCGAACAAGCGTAAGATAACGCCGCCGAACTGTCTCCTCTTACCCGCAGCTAAGGTTAGCTCGCCGCCCTCTCTACCGCGGTGTGGAGGAGGAGGGTTCCGTGTTGTTGTTGGGAGGGGAGACGGGCTCTACTACGCTGGGATCAGGCTATGCTTCGGAGCGGAAACATTCCTCACTGTTGTCTGTTATATCTAGAAATAAAGCCGTTTCCCGGTCCTTTGGGACTCACGGTTAGACTCGACGCGCAGGCCGACGGACTCCGTGCCGTGTCACGCCGACAACGCGCTCGAGACGATGTTATTTATTTCAGTTATAATGAACAACACGTGCTACATGGCTAATGTGGCTAGGTTATGCTGCAGCTAGCGATGCTAACTAGGGTCCAGGGAAGTGGCGCTAGCTTTACTTCTGATTTAAGGATCGTCTAGTGATGAAAAACAAATTTATATATATTAATATTTGACCTGTGTGGGTCTTTTAGTCCCATGTCGTGCGTTGGTTAATGTATGGGGCGGGGGGGGTATCGGCGCTTTGGCTACATTTGTAAACATTGGTGTGAAGTTAACAGTTGCAGTTGGCTAACAGTCAGGGCAATGATCTTGACTAATGGTGGAGCGCTTCACTGTCAGACTTAAGTGTTGATATTCTCCCTTTAAGATAATGTGAATGTAGATATTTTCCCTTTAGAATAATGTCTATGTAGACATCGCCCTGACACAAAACGTTTTAGCCTGATGTCAGGCGAAGCTGCTATCTGTCATCCGCGGGGCATTCATCTCCACTATAGGTACTGGTATTGATGATGCCAGTATGCTGGTGTTTTAACAGGCTACTGAGGACGTTGTTCTCCTCATGCAAATAACACTGAACCACTTGTGAGATGTGTTATTTAGTTATATTGGGTAATGTATTACCGGGCGACACATTAACATTGTTGTTACATTTTAAGAACTTGCATCAAACTTGACACTTAACACATCGACATACATACGTACAATACATAGCTCGGTTAACTAATTACTAATTAACTAATTAATTCAATTTTTCGTATTTATTAATAATATTAGCATTATTGTATTGTACATTTAAAACTGGCGACAATTTATCCAAATTAGAAACAGTTACCTAATCTTTTTTTTTTGTGAGGGCTTGTAACTTCTTGGCTAATAAGAACATAATCCTGTTTGTTTACACTGGATTAAAGGTCTAATCAACTCGTTTTATGTTTTATTGCAATGCAAGACCCTGGGTAATAACATGAAAATGGAGATGGAGTTGAAAGTGTATTTGAATATATTGGAATTTCAGTGCTGCATATGTATATTGCACCAATTTCCCTGATCTTTTGGAATGAAGCATGTTTTATAAGGCTTCTTGTATTTTCTCATCATCACAAGCCAGGGGACACGCTGTCTAGTATGCTTAGAGGGTCTGTTTTTGTTTGTTTATCCAGTGAACCTTCCCTCACTTGCTCCTCAATTTTTAAAAAGGGTCAGCTGCCAAACGGCACCACTAAAATCACACAAGTCTAATGATAATCCACCATGGTGTGTGATTAGACCGTGCAGCTGTCCTCAAGTTCTGGGCAATAATGGCGTACTTTGTCTAGTGTGTTGGGAGGGGAAGGGGTTAAAGGAGCATGAGGAGCTGGCTCCCCTTGAGCCAAGAGGATAATGAGGCCAGAGATGATCCCAGGCTCAGTATGGTGCCTTGGGGAGGCAGTTTTACTACTAGTTAGATTTCTGCTCAGAATATGAAGCCTAATGCCACTATGAAACTGAACTGAGGACCGCGTCAGTTTTTATTGTCAGAAATACAATGAATGAATGCATGAGGAACCCTGCACCTCCCTAAATCGTGATTGTTGCTAGAATTAAATATAACCCGTCTGTTTGCTGTCTGCACTCAGCCATCACCTTACCATGTTTTTTTGTGATTTGTCTTTTTAAGTGCAGTGAAACGTGTTTTATCAGACACACAAATTGCTTTGCCTGAATCATGAATTAAATAGTAAGCATTTCTCTACTTGACACACATTCTAAGATACCTTTACCTTGATACCTCTGGGCTATATGTGGCCTGAAGGGTGTATTGGAAGGTTAAAAGGGGTGAATAAAATTAAATTCAGAAAGTTTTGAGTGTTTTCGAACAAATTAGGGTCCAAATTGTTCTCCAAGATTGGCAGTTTGATGTTTCTAATAACAAACCAAACATCATTCTGTTTTTGTATGTTGGCTTTATGAATGATCCCCAATTCAAACATAAACCTGCATGGGTCAGAGATGTGAAATCAAAATGTTCTGGTCAATCAGGGCCTGATAAATGCCATCACTGGTTGTGATGGTGTCTATGTAGGTGCTTGCATCATTATGTTGTAATGGCGGGATGTTTTCAATTTACAGATATTGTTACATTGAAATGCTTTTCCAAGATGCCAGGGTTGACCGTATTTGCCCTATGGCCAGGAGCTCATATCACAAAGAAATCACATGTTCTCTTTTGAAGATTCATCTCTCTCACTCATACACTAGCTCACACACATTGCTGTTGTCCTCGCTGGCTATATTATTGTGGCCGTAACACAAAGGGGAGCTGGTACATTGGGACTCCCTGCCCAGGGGTTAATGGGATCTGGTGGCTAGACGGACCCTGGGCCTGTCACTCCCTGGTTTTCACAGAGTCGCAGTAGGATTTATGAAGAGAGGTTTTCATTACAACAGAATGGGCAAAGGCCTGTCTTTGTTGGCCGGGGGGTATGAGCTCCTCAGCTGGACCTCAAAAGTAATACATTTGAATTTGAGATGAGCATTGCATTGAGATTTAATAACGGGTTTAATTTTATGTACTGACACATGATCAGCTTCTGTGGCGCAGGTAATGATGACACTAATGCAATATGATCCTGTGTTTGTACAGAATGTTCCTCGGTTTAATAAAAGCTCAATGTTTAAGTAATTAGCATTTTTACTTTCGGATGGTTTGTGAAATGGCTGAACGGCAAAACCAGTTCGGCTGTCAACAAATGTTCTGAATTTGAATATGAATTGTTAAATGAAAGAAAGAAGACATTAGTATGTGAAAAATTATGTTGGAATGGAAAATAAAATAAATGTACGTGTGTGTACCAGATTTGAATGTTTATTTGGAGGTAAATTGACCTATACAAGTAGCTATATCTCCTTTGTATTGGTTTGGCCTCTTACGGATAATGTTTTGACTTAAAGTAATCTGGCTGTCTCAGCTGGGATTCAAAAACCATTTATAAAATGCATTTTGTTCTGGGATGGATGGGCACGGCATCTTTGTGCTACTTTTTTTGTGTCCCACCCAACGTGGTGTTATACTGAGGAGCTTAACCCTCACTTGGGACAATGACATCAAAATAAATCTCAGCCCAGGGACCAGACCGAGCGCTACATGTCCACACACACTTCGCCCCCGGTGTCCCTTGGTCACCACGTCGAAGAGCAAACGGGCAACTCTGCGTCGCGAAAAGACCATAACATGGGTTTGAGATGGTGGAACTTTCACCTATGTTTTAGGAAGACTGGCAAAATATTGGATTTTACTCTGGTTTTCGCTAAATTGAAGGTCTTATTACAGTAACTATGAAAAAACGGCATAGATTACTATGTTGACAATCACATAAGACATGTTACCAAGTTCATGGAGAACACTACCGTCTTTTTCCAGACGGAATTATAGACTTGTAAACTCGCCAAGCCCTGATGTGAAAGATGCATTTCAGCATGTAGAACAAATGTGGAACCATTCAATTCAGCAGAACAGCGAAGATGCCCTTTCCCCTCAATCACCTATAGCTACGCTCCACCACAGTTCTCGATGGCCGAGAAAGTTAGAGAGTTGGGGCGCTTTTTCTGGGAGGTTTATTTGACTATTCTGTTTCTTCCAACTCCCAATCTTTGCGACAGCAGCCTCTTTAACCTGTTTTATTTGGTAAAGATATGCACATTAGTCTTTTATTTATCCCACCATTGTTTGACTGAGAATGTGAGTCGACTGAGATGATTTACCAATTCTAGTGTACAGCTCTACGTTATTGTTTGCCTCTTTCTCAGAGGTTTTCCCCTCTACTCAAATATTTTTTGTGGGAAACTGATGTTGAATAAAACATTTCTTTATACTGTTTATGCTTTTATGTATTTATATCTTATCTTCATATATCTTTAGACTACTCTACGAGCTCCAACTTTCTGGTTTGTCGAACTACCCTTGTTTCACGTCCGAGTTGTTCCTCGTCTTTCTTTATTTCTTAACTTTCGGAGAGCTCGAAGCCGTTATGGTTTACTCTACAGACCTATAACCTATTCGGTGTTGCCCGCGCCTACAACCCCACCCCAGAAACATGAATGTTCGAAACAAATATGAAGCAAAAGAAAGTGGCTTCTGAAAACACAAAAGTTAGCTGGTCTGACCTGAGGCTTTAATTGTTTATCTTAAATCTACAGGGCCAGAAGGTTTTTCAAACACGGGGGGCATTTTTAGTGCAGACAAATTTAGCCTGCACATTCATTGTTTGTTTGTTGTGTGTCTTAATGCCCTGCCAACAGTGGACTTGATTGGAAGTTCCTACTACAGTGTTTTACATTTGTTCTCCAACTACTGGTCATTGTATTGGAAGGACATGATATTAGATCAATGAATATATTCAGGAAACTGAACGAAGAACTTTTATTTGAAAAGGGCAGACATAACTCATTATGTGAGCAGAATTCAATCTAGGAAAAAATCCTGTAGTCCTTATCTTGTTGCAAGAATGACAATCACGTCACGCATGGTCTTGCTGGGAATGAGGACCAATGTAACTTCAATTCTATCTTACTCTTAGTGGTTTATCCAAATCGCCTGACCTTGCGTTAAAATGCAACGTGACGAATTAAGGAGTAATGGTTTAGGTCATACAATTGTAATAATCAGATTGTCACAATTAGCAAATGGTGATCTCAGGAGAGGATTTATATTTTCACGCAGAAGAAGACATCGTAATTTTGGGGTAAAATAACTGTTTCTAGTTGAAATATTTTTTTGGAGGAGTAGAATTCTAGGAGTTTGCACTTGGTATTGCTTTTGCTGTTTTTATTCAATTTTAACTGTGATTTACTTTTAAATTGTTGTAGTGGACTTGGGAGTTGAGGAAGGGAGAGAGGGGATGTGGCTCTGTGGTAATTGATTCACTTCACTCAGTTATGCAACAGCGATGACAGCTTGTTAGAGGACATTGCGTTTGAATGTTGGTTGCCGCTGTGGGGTGTGGTTATATTTAACATGAAGATTAGCTTGGGGTTTCTTTTTTGGAAACATGGTTATGAAATCTTGTCTCCTGCAATATCTGTAGTCTGGTTTCTTGTGTGCCAGTTTGTAGCAGAGCAATTCTGTACTCTAAAAAACGTAGTAGAGGAATGTGTTCCAGTGAAAGGTGTGTAGGCCAATTGGTATGCGTGTTGTGTTTGGACTATTGCACCACATGCTTCTATTTCATTCTGTTTTTTTTTTAGGTGCTTATTAGAAGTCAGAAATCAAATCTTCAATGGGTAGACGAGATGGATAACACAATTTTGTACGAACTAAAGGGATGCCATCACCATAACCCAATCTAATCACCTGCTGTTCACTTTCCATACTTGGTATGCTCCCTATATGGGAAAAATTGCATGTCTATCAACCTGGATTTAAAGGTGGATTAATGGAGCATTTGGACAATGATTTGGAAATCCATATGGGCTAGTGTAGTATGCATTATGGACCCAAGAAAAGCATTCTCGAAATGTAATGCAGTTTACCCTGCATAGCGTTAGATATGATAAAATATATGATAAAGCAGTATATTAACATTTTCAAACATTTGGTATCACGCCTTGTGTTCTAATATTCTAATATTAGAAATAATAAGGAATGGGATATAGAGGAGGATTGACAGCTCTAGTAAAAAGAGGTATGTGAAATTTGGTGCCACCAAATGAAAAACCAAGTAGAAAATGTTATTCTTTAACCCTGCCAGGAAAATGACTACACATCGTCCAAGACTTCGCTGGGTACAATTTAGCAGGTCATTTATCAAAAGCCACTATCGGTTAATAGACACATTGACACATCCGGACAGCAGAGTCAACCATGCCAGCTCGTCAGGAGCAGGTAGGGTTAAGTGTCTAGCTCAGGGACACACTCACCAGGAGCTGGTGATCGAACTAGCAACCTTTCTGTTACAAGACAACTGCTCTACCTCCTGAGCTAAGCCGACACCGTAATTACGATGGTGCACTTGTCCCGAATATCAGGCTAGTGATTTTACTTGGACTGGGAGCCTGCTGGGACTACAGCTGGGGGTCTGGACTTACTCGAGACTTGACTGCTTTGGGACTTGCAAGCCAGCATTTGATGTTGGATCTTCACATTTGAAGTACTATGATAAATGATCATTGTATGCATGTACGTTTATTTCATTGATATAAAAAAATAATAATTCACTGACCCCTGCTTTCCGTCGTTTTGCCAGCGCTTTCTTACGGGGCATGGGTAACGGGGATGACTCGGTGGTGGTGGTAGTGACTAAATGAAATACCGAATGATACGGAAAATAATAAATAATGTTGTGTAAATGTTTTGTATACATTAGAACAGCCTGTAAAGATTAATCTTCCATCAAGCAATTAGCATAAGAGCCAGCTGATGCAGGGAGTGGCAAACAATAAAAATCTTTCTGATCACACTCCCTGCTTTTCGGCTATGTGGCAGACTCGTCTAGTAAACAAACCAAATGATTCAATAAAATGAGCCTATTAGTTTCCCCTCTTCCTGCATTTTGAGGAGCCGTCAATGCCAACACGGCTTTGACTCGTTTAAAAAATCGTTATTCATGTGACGCCGAAAGCATATGGAGCCATTCACTTCGTATTCGTAGCGGGACACAAACAAGAACTAGTAATGGAGAAAATAACACATTATTTCCTGTCTTTCTTTTTATTTAGAGCTGTTTTACTCAGCTTTTATTGTCTGATATTGATGTCCATCTATTTTTATTCATTACCTTCAGTTTAATCTTAGGTAATGTTTTTTTGCATTTGCACCAGCCATTTTGGTCCCTTAATTAATGATGGTATTTTAGTATTTTATATATATTTGACAATGCATATTTCAACGTATTTTAATGTCCTACTATTAGTCATACAACATTCAATTATATTTTTAAAAGACTCTGGCATGCAGTAGAACAAGGACTTGACTGTATTCCAAGGTTTCATAATATGTTAACACGTGGTCTGGGTTTTCCCCACAAATCGCCCAAGCTGTATAACCTAGAAAGCCCCACGTTTTATAACGGAATGAAACAGGTCTGTTATCTGTCTTTTGTGAATCTCTGTTTGAAGAATACTGAAGCATTGCCATACCATTAACAACAGGAACACTACCACAAACTGATGCAGTGCAATCCCTCCCTCCTCACCCACTCACTAAATCAGACCCGTTGACTTCCACTCCTAAGGAAGCATGTGAAATGGATTATTGGCCGCTCCGGGCGGCGTAGCCTGCTGCCGTGTGGCACAAACGGTTCCACACCGCCAAGTGGTGCAGATCCTTCTCAGTGCTCCTAAATTATTAATCGGAGGAAGTAGGTCAACAAAAGCAAGGCATTCCCCGTGCTCTTCCGGCTCCACTTTGAGCCTAGGGTTCTGAGCAGGATGTGTGAGCCGTTGCTGCACGCCGCACAAAGACTGAGAGGTGGAACTGTAATGCCACGCACACCCACCACCTGGGTCCGGTTTCTCCCCCCGAGGCCGTTTGATGTATTATTTGCATCACCGTACAGCGGTCTGTTGATCTGCCTATATTGCTCTGAATGGTTATGTGTCTGTGTGAACAGAAGTGGTATCTTTTAAGCTCCCCCTCCCTATGTGTTTTGGTTGGATGCCTGTGCCTCCATGGTTACGAGGATTCATACTTGGCTGTTGTGGTGGTGTGTGAAGGCTTCATCCCTGGGCCCGGCCAATAGGGAGTGGGAGGAAAAGGTCTTATGTAATCCACATAGTGTCGGGCTGTTGGCAGCAGGGGGAACAGGCAGGAAATCCAATAGCTGCTCCGCTGTCCAGCCTGGATACAGCTGGCGGAACCACATCTGGACAAACAGTCCGACCAATCACTGGCCCACTTCAACTCTCTCACTGCTTCGCTATCTCTCCTCTATGCTCTGCTCTCCTCAGATGTCATTTATTGATTGTCACTCTCTTTGGAAGACCAAATAGACAATCATGATTTTTGTTTAAGTCTTTAGGAAATTGGATGTAAAAAATGGCTCATTTTCTGTACTTGGTTAATTGATGGCTTGGCTTAAAATCACCTTCCCATCTATTACTTGCTCAGCCACAAATCTTGATTGATGAAGCATACATTGATGGTGATGTGTATACAGTATGTGACTCCAAGCAGGGCTCAAGATAAACATTTTGTGCTGATGGAACTGGTTGCACTTTTTTATTTGGTGGTAGCTGCAGAGATTTGGTCGTACCCCTTTTTCGCCACTCTGTTGCAGGAATGCCATTTCCTTAGTCAAGTGCCTTCCATTTGTGCATGTTCATTTTAAAAGATTCACTCAGTTTAAAAAAAATTCACTTGCATTTAAATATATTGTAAAATGTTTTCATTGAATAGGTGGTCCTTTTTATATTCTGCCACCTGGATATAAAATATAAGAAAAATATTGAACATCACAACAACATGCAGTTGAATCGTGCAGAGTGGATGTCTGCAAGACAAAGTCAACACTACTGCAGGAAGATAAGCTTGTCGGCCTTCTCCGGAAGGATGTGTGATCTCTCTGGGCTGATGGTATCTCCAGCAGTAGAGAAAACACTCTCACTGGGGGTAGAGAAGGCCTGTACACACAGGTATGACAGGGTTAGGTCTGACAGACATGGCTCATAGTCTCCGTTCCAACACAAGAGAGCAGGGTCTTTGTCTGACTGGGCTGGCCTTAAGTCCCTCTACCAGAACCATTGCTCTGGCATGTGTCATATGTGTAAAATATGTAATATGCAATTAGACTAGACAAAGGAGTGATATGGACATGAGGCAGGGGATGAGTATTTGATAATTAAATTCACATTCATAATAAATACCTGGTCTGTTTCTGTAGAACGTGCTGCTGACTCTACTTGGAACTTGACCCGCTCCCAGAGTGTTATCATCCAGGATCCAATGTGGTCCCTCTCAGAGGAAGGCTCAGACGTCGACACATTGCAAAAACGTAGATTTCTGATTAGAATAATACAACACAATATCATTCTTCTTCTCAGTGATAATCATTGCTTTTTGTTATTATTTGAGCTGATTTCTCTTCGCTGGTACAGATCAGACCAGACTGTTCTTTTGAGTGAACACAAACACTGTCTCCATCTCAGTGAAATGCTTCCTCAGCTTTTGCAGCACTGTAAGGGTCTGGCCTTCCAGTACTGCTGGTCTGGATGGGTTCAACATAGTCTTCTGCTATTCTGAAGTTGTTAGTCGAACAAGTCTGTTTTGGAAATAATATATTTTTATTATATGTTATAATTTTATTTATGTTCAGAAATCTATCTGGAGGTAGGTGGACAATGGACATATCAGGGGAATGCTAGGAATTCCAGAAATACCAAACAACTGTCATCAAATACATTGTCAATCTTAACTAGTACAGGTTTTACTAGTCAGTTGAACCTGTAATATACTGTATACAACCATTGCTGTCCAACCATTTCCTGGGGATGTAACACCGGACCATATGGCCAAAATTAATCACAATGTTGTTTTTATATTTATGGATATTATCACGATAAATATGATAATAAAAAGGACAGCTACCTGGAAGAAGAGGTGCTGTTACTTAGCTTTTCATAATAAATATGACTTAGTCTAACTGACCAGTGCGTTTATCTGGATTTTTTTATGAAGATGGTGCGATCTGCTACGGTAACGGGGCGACTACATGGGGAATTCTTATATTTGGAGCCTAATTTTTGCTTCCTGTGATGTGGCACAAGCCTTTTATACAGCCTGCACGTCTTGTGTACTAGGATACATGTCTTGTGTGCTAGGATGAAGAGGTTTGCACATGACGAAACCAGTTTGAAATGTGTTATTGGGACCAATGAACAAAGAACATTAAAGAAACAAGTTTCTTTAATGAAAGTTTAATTATGGTTTCTAATATAAAAAAACTGGTTATCAGAACGAACAGGTCAAAAACCTTAGGTTGAGCCAACATGGCTTTACATTAAACACTGAATAAATCCAATAATACAGATTCCACTTTATTGTCATCTAGCAAAGTACAGGTACAGAGCAAATTAAATGCAATTGGCATCCCACCAGAAGTGCAAAAGAAGCATTAAATACCAAAGTGCAGGTTGAGTACAGTATTCTGTACAGTTATGTAGACAATAGATGAGTTAAGAATATGAACAGTGTATAGTTATATAAGGTTTTTCAGATGACATATCTACTGTGACAGATAAGACTGCTGTGATTCCCATCACATCAAATGCCTTGTTTCAATCATCGCTCAAACATTTTGGTGGTAGTATACTGAGCATTGATTAAATAAATGATAAATAAATCTGTAAACCAAATAGAGTAGAGCAGAGGGATTTTTTTTTTTCGCCCAGGCAACATGTAATCGGCATACATGACCCTCATTAGCCTCTTGAAGCCCTGTTTTTTTAACCATGCTTAGACATCTTTTCCTTGGTAAACAGTTTGTAATTGCGCTGGTTATTTTTTTGTATTACTTTCTTTTTGTTTAGGGTTAGTGCTAAAAAATCTAACACATTTGTTGGTTGTCTAACCATGTTGTATACATTTATATTTAGGGCATTTAGCAGACGCTTTTATCCAAAGCGACTTACAATAAGTACATGTCATAAGAAGTGCATCATATATCGCTGTCGGTACAGAAAGGATGTTCATAGAACCAAGTGCAAGTACAACAATTGCTAGGCTAACCAATTCCCCGTGTTACAGCAATGATGGGAGCTACTGCAGTTGCTACACAATTAAGTACTACAATACAATACAATACAATACAATACATTGTACAATGGTGGCCAGAAGGGGGAGGGTGGCTATGCAGAGTCGAGGTGGACTCTGAACAGGTGAGTCTTGAGTCTTTTTCGGAAGATAGTGTCGCGACTCTGCAGTCCTGAGAGCGGCAGGGAGCTCGTTCCACCACTGAGGTCCCAAAACCGAGAAAAGTTGTGACTTCGCTGAACGGCCTTTGCTAGCTCTTAGCGATGGCGGTACCAGACGTCCAGCTGAGGTAGTTGAGCGGAGGGATCGAGCTGGGGTGTGTGGCTTTCGCAATGCTTCGAGCTAGGCAGGGGCAGTTCCGTCGCCTGCCTTGTATGCCAGTACCATCGTCTTAAATTTGATGCGAGCTACTACAGGGAGCCAGTGGGATCCCGGAAGAGGGGGGGGTCACATGGGAGAACTTCGGTAGGTTGAACACAAGGCGCGCTGCCGCATTCTGGATGCGCTGCAAAGGTTTAATCGCAGAGGCAGGAAGTCCAGCCAGGAGTGAGTTGCAGTAGTCGAGGCAGGAGATGACCAGTGATTGGACTAGAAGCTGAGCTGCTTCCCTTGTGAGGAAGGGCCGGATTCTGCGGATGTTGTTAAGTGCAAATCTGCAGGATCGGGCCACCGCAGTGATGTTTGCGGTGCAGCATAACTGATTGTCCAATACCACACCAAGGTTTCTGGCAGTTGGAGAAGGAGATACAGTGATGTTCTCAACGGTGACCAGTAAATCCACGTGTGGGCAATCTTTCCCTGGGATTAGGAGGAGTTCGGTTTTGTTGAGGATAAGCCTCAGGTGATGGGCAGTTGTACAGGTGCTGACGTCCGCCAGACATTCCGATATGCGCGTTGGGCTTTATCAGATGAGGGGAAAGAGAGAAATAGCTGAGTGTCGTCAGCATAGCAGTGATAGGAAAAGCTGTGTGATGCAATTACCGAGCCCAGAGATCTGGTATAGAGGGAGAACAGAAGAGGCCAAAGTACAGAGCCTTGAGGGACACCAGTTTCAAAAATTTAGTAACCGGTTAACCAAAAAGTGAAAAAAATAAAAGAAGTGTTGCGCACTCATAATGTAGCCTGAAGGGCTTCCGTGATCTGGTCTTCACTAAACAAATGAATTTGTTTTCCATCTGTTAGTCAAATAAATAAGGATATCAAATCCAATTTGCTCAATAAATTTAGCATTTTAGGGAAAAAACACTCAATCAGTGTATGAATGAATAAGAATATGAATGAACAGTTTTGCATACTTAAGGCACAAACTGAAATTAGATTCAAGTAAATTTAAGGCAAAAACTGATTAGATTCAAGTAACTGAAGCACAACAGCAAAAAGTATAAGCACTGGTGGGCTTGGATGTCAACAGAACTGCAGCTTATGAGCCTGCCACGCATTACGCATGTGGCGCATATAACATAACATCAACAAAAATATATTATGTGTAAGACGGAAATACAGTATGTCTAAAACATTTCCAGTTAACATAACACATAAGTCCGCCCCACCTACTGCATCACTCTTTCTTGTTCCAAAAAATGTTATTATCTACGTGCCCGCCATGGAAAAGACTCTCCGCTGGAATGGAGGTTGCCGGTATAGGCAAGTGTTTTTGCATTGCATAGAGTTTACATTGCACATTCTTTTCACCAATCCGGTCAAAATACTTCCACACTAAGCTTCTTTTGGTCACCATTTATTTTAGTGTGCGTGCTGCCTGCAAGTTTAAACTACGTGATGCGCAAAGGCACAAAAATGTATCTAATGTATTGCAATTGTGTTTTTACTTTCATTCTACTTAAAGGTTGGGTATGGGATTTGCGAAACGCCAGCAGATTTTGAAAACACACAACTCAAATGGTCCTACCCCCTCTCCTTCAACTCTGACTCCACCCATTCCAAGTACATGGACGCGCAATCATGCACGAGCAAACACAGATACGCGAGAGCGAGCCATTAGCTAGCTAGTTAGCTAGCTAGCTCCAGTAGCTACCGCAGGATAACAACAAACAGAAGCTTGCTCTGGGTCACGAGCTTTGAGTACGTGCACGAAGGGGTCGCGCGGGGGGAGGGGGAGTGCAGTACGACCGTTTGATTGACGTTCTTATCGTCCAATGCCACTTGGTGGGTCTGGAAATCTTTGAAATCCGCGATCTTCAGGGACAACTGAGACGCAGAAAGGGTGCCGGCAGGTTCGAGCTACACACGTAGTCCGTTGATTGATCGACAAAATTGCAATTCTGTGAGACGGGGATAATAAACACATTATCTGCGAGGTATTTCTGGACAACGGCGAAAGCTTTGTTTATTGAAGAAAATGTTGCACAAAAGTTTGCCGTCCTACATGGTTGATCTTTGCTCATTGTGCTCGTTCTTCTTTTTCCTTGGATTTATTAGCAGGCTACACTATGTCGAGCTGCTATGAGGTCACAATGCTAACGGTGCTGCCGCGGCTATCGCAATCCGGTTTACCCCCCCCTCCACCAACACCATAAGGGTACTGTCGGCGCCGGTGGAAACGCGAGCCGTAACTGAACTGCGCCGAAAAGCACCTTCACTACTCCACCAAGCCGCACCGAACCGACCTGCACCCTCCGGTGGAAATGCGCAAATTCTGTGTACTTTGCAGTTTCATAAATAAGAGATTTTGTTTACAAGTTACGTCTGGGGGTGATGTGGGGTACTTATTGTTTACTGTTTACATCTTAGATTCCACAGTTCAGGCTGTTGCAGCTAGCTCGGGGGAGAGACTGTATGATACTAGGTGGTACAACCTGAGACAATAAAAAATAATTGCCTTCTGCATTTTAGTTTTTTCTTTTCCCTTCATTGTACCGAACTCGTACCGAACCGTGATGACTGAACCGAGGTATGAACCGAACCGTGACTTCAGTGTACCATAACACCCCTAACAGCAGTTTGTCTGAAACCTCTCCCTTCATTTTCGATTTCCATGGGGCGGAATCAATGGGCCCAGACCAAAATGCTTCTGGACCAATTGGATAGGCCAACAACCAATCATGGCAACTTAACGGGTGACGCAGCACTGAGCGGCTTAAGAATTGTACACAAGCAACATGCTTGCTCAACAAGCTTTAGGTGAAGTCGTTCGTTCTTCTTTTACTGAAAACATGCCGTCAAATTCGTTCAATACGGTCTGGATTAGTGTTGGCTCGGTCGTTCGCGAACCGGTTCGTTTCTCTCGTTCGTCTTGTTCACCATTCGATCCACCGGAAACTCGACTGAACGAGTTTCTGGTAGCACTAACTCCACTGAGTCTGACTGACTCAGATGAGAACCGTGCAATAGCGTGCATTCCATGATGCGATTCACCGCTACCGGAAACTAGGCTGATTCGCGAACGACTCCTCCCTGTTCATTCGAGTTCCCGGTGAATCTATTCACCGGAAGCTCGACTGAGCTGGGAGGAGTCGTTCGCGAATCGTTAGTTCGTTCAGCCTGGTTTCCAGTAGTGGTAAATCGCATCATGGAATGCACGCCATTGCACGGTTCTCACCTGAGTCAGTCAGACTCAGTGGAGTTAGTGCTACCGGACCCTCGACTGAACGAACGAACGATTCGCGAACGACTCCTCTTGGCGAACTGGGTCACGGAAACGAATCATTAAATCCATCACTAGTCTGGATTACGGAAGCAACGTACCATTCTACATTAGCGGGAGCCATCTTTGTTGTTATTTAAAATGCCTCTACGGCGCTCATTGTATTTATCCCGCCTGATTTTAGATTAACGGTTCTGATTGGTCTGTCTATCTGGTACCGGGCAAAAAGGTTTTTGTCTGCAGAGCAAATGAAACGTGAGCTCATGAGATCGTCTGGTTCCCAGATTAGTTATTTGTAGGCTAATGTTATAAAGTTTAGTATGATTTGTTTTGACAATGGATAACGGTGCTTGCCTAGCCTAAATAACATAGCTGTAATCTACCCCATATAACATTATCTATAGCTGTAAACTACCCCACATAACATTATCTATAGCTTAACATAACACCCATGTTCCCATGCTACTCCACAATGTCTTTAGCATACTTATTTTGTTAAGGTTTTTCATCTAGCAACCCCTCGCATCAGAAATTAAATTTCATACCTTTAATCTTCTCACCAACTCATTATGAATTTGCACTATGAGCTTGAAAAATGAGGGCATGGAAGCACTAAAGGGCTGATTACGGTCCCACGTCACGCAACGCAAGGACCACCCAGACGCTCCGCTGAGTCGCGAACCAGTTTTGGTTCTTCATCAGGTTTTAGTGAGCGGACCAATCACAGCCCTTGCTGCTGCGTCTCCTCGACGGAAGGTTAGAATCTTTGGGAGGCGCACGTCAGGCCCTTGCGGTGGACGCAAGGAGGGTCCGCAACCCCCTTGCGTTACGTGAACATGGGACCATAATCAGCCCTTTAGGCTATACACTCACTATTTCTGCTGGAGTGGAGAGTTCGGTCAAGTATATAAAGTATACAGAACATGTTCTGCTTTCCATTTCTTACCCCCTCCCTTCGTCCCACTCCGCTCACAGCAACTGAGCTGAACAGGAAGTTAAGGAAAAGCTTCCTGTATTGTAGCTTTGTTATACATTTTAATCCAATTGTATTTATATATTGTACTTTGGGTCGACTTTCTGAAAGACTGCTCTAGGTATTTAGGAGCTTGGAATGCAGGCCTTTCTGCTTGGCTGTCATTTTGTCATGAAATGCAAAACGAAACGAATCCAAATAGCGCAATTGATAGGCTAGTGAGGTAACTTTGCTACTCGCGCTTTAAGTTTAAGTACAGTGCTGTCCTTGCTGTGTGAGTGTCCCGTCAGCAAAAGAACGGCCATTCCTTTGGGTGGTGTGGCTAAAGGTTAACAGAGGCTACGCTTGATCATCCACGCTTGTCTGGCGTGTGTGTGTGTGTGTGTGTGTGTGTGTGTGTGTGTGTGTGTGTGTGTGTGTGTGTGTGTGTGTGTGTGTGTGTGTGTGTGTGTGTGTGTGTGTGTGTGTGTGTGTGTGTGTGTGTGTGTGTGTGTGTGTGTGTGCCCACATCGTCTTATCACCCACCTGCTCTGAGCGAGCCCCCTTGTCAACGCCAAACCCAGGGCAACACATGCAAACAAAGATGGTAGACGCAATTCGATAACACGCCAGCCCAAAACTGTTGGTTTCACAAGCAGTGACCTAAAATTGGGCCAAGTGTACGTAGTTCACCTCAACGCTTTGCCGACAGGATGTGCTCCCCCACAAGGCCAAGAGAGGGAGAGAGGATATGGAGAGGACCAAATGCACCCACTCAACCCGCCTCCCGGGTCATATACTTTCACTGTAGCATACCAGAGTGGAGTGCAGCACCACTCTGGTATGTTACCAACGGGGTACCACCTGACTTCATCTACAAAGGCTGCATAGTATTCAAAGTGACTACTTACTCTGGCAAGTGTTAACAAAAGGAGTTCCCGTAACTAGTTCTGATGGCATTGGTTACATTAACATAGGCAAGTTACATTAACAATGTTAACCGCAAATTCCAAACTGTGCTTCCCCCCCCCCTGCCTTCCCAGTTGACAGGAATAACTTGAGAATTTAAACCATCTTGAACCACAGTGTATCAGACTGTCGTTTTGTAACTTAGACCACGTATCAGGGATAGATGCACACCCCTGATATGTCAGTCAGTTTTGGAATATCAACTATGCCCAACAATAGATTCTCTGTTATTTTGCGATGATCACTGAATGAACATGAATGAGCTAACTAGTGAATTTTATTTTATTATTAACTCAGAATATTAATTAACAGGCCAATGCATGGAGATTATTTTAGCCGTTTTATGTGGTGAGCATTGATTGGCCACTTTAATTGGCACACCAGTAATATTAGATGTCTGATGTCTCTCCACATGATTTCAAGTAGAGATGCACCGATTGCAAAATTCTTGGCCGATACCGATTTCCGGTTTTTAAGGAGGTCTGACCTGCCAAAACCGGTTTTTCCGATACCGATTTTCTAAGAAATAATTATAATCATATAATATGTTGATAGGTTTTCAATGTAGTGAGTCCCCGGGACCCACAGGTGGCGAGTTGGGTGGGTCCCTGAGAAATTCAATGGGTCCCGACTCCCCAGTTTAAAAAATGTGTTTCTTTTTTATTATTATTCTATTTCTTAAATGAAATTAATAGTGTTAAACTCAATACATGAAATTGTCATCTGAAAAGCGCAGCCATTTGTATGTGGTGAGCCACTGCTTCAGAAAAGTTCGCTTTTTTTGGGAGGAACATGTAGAAGGTTGAGGCAATTCTTCTGCAGTGGGCTCATCAGGCTCAGTAGAGGGGGAGGCAGAAGTAGGTACAGGCAATGTTGAGGTACTCTCTCTAGGCTGATCAGAGTCAGGGAGGAGTGCAGAGGTAGTGGGGACAGAAAATGCAGCTGCAATAGTTTGCTGACCTGCAATAGGTTTCATCTTTTTCTTTGGTGGTATTTTTGCGTTCTCTCTTCTCTGCCTGTTTCTCGAGAAAAACGGGATCTCGTTGGAAGCGCGATGTATGCGCAGGCGCCGTTTGGGCATAACAATATGTAGGCTGCCGTTCAATGTAGTTTTCATCACCACCACCGGATTATGTTTCATTTATTTCATTACAGCACGTCCCCTAAACGTTACAACATAATCGACACGAATGAGCACAGCATCGAGCAGTGGAAACGTGGGTTTATTTACTATGAAGTTTGTATTTTTAATTGTTGAAATGAAATCAGCGGTGACGAGCTAGTTGTTTTGGTAGCGGCTAAATTAGCATGTCGCGATACTTTGAACAGGGGATCACGTCTGCGCCGAGTAGATGCGCAGAGGGTTGAAACAGTGCTTGTCTGGTCTGCTCACAAGAAGGTTTCTTTGGCCAGTTACTGTGATTAAACACGAGTTGTTTAATGTTCACAATGTATCGTTTTTCATGGGGAAAATTAGATGCGTCCCCGGGACGCATGGATAGTGAGTTTAGTGCGTCCTTTCAGATTTGAATGCGTCAGGGACGCAGGACGCGTACCTAGCAACATGATCCCCCACGGCTTATTTTTGACTTGCAAGCATTACAAACAGCGTGTTTTGGGTCGTCCTGGCACACAGTGAAATAAGTCCAAATCAGCGACATGTTTTTCTTCCCGCGCTCTGGGCGCCTTGAGCTGCTACGCACCGCGCATGCGGGTGAGTTTGATCGGCCGAAAACCGGAAATTACGACAGTGACCGGCAGGTCACCGATTGTGGCCGATTGGATACAAAACCGGCTTTTTTAATCGGCGGCCGGTTGATCGGTGCATCTCTAATTTCAAGATTGGATGATCTGTGGGATTCCTCTCATAATGTACAATCATTCTGGATGGTAAAGTAAAATCACATGAGCATTGACCCAGCATTGAGCCCAGTGTTATTTATACAGTTTTGGGATTATTACTCTTAAGGACTGAATTGTTAATATCCTAGAATCCTTGAGGAGAGCGGTAATGGATTCAAATTGAAAGCTAATATCCTGTATAATGACACTCAAGTGCCTTGCTGCTATAATTGCGCTAAACCACAGGCTACTTGCTACATTTACTTTTTGAGGTTGGATTTTGTCAGCAAAAACCACAATGTGTAGACTGCTCAATAAAGATCTTGACATCTGTATTCACATGCGTGTTTCTGCGTTCCACTCTGGTAAGCTACAGTGACATTATACAAGCTTCATAGGGGATGAGAGGCGAGTGGCGGTACATGAACAACGGAGGGGATGTGAGTGGGTGCATTCTGTCCATGCTAGATTTCCTGGGAGCACACTCTTGGCAGTACAGTGTGGACCGTCCTGTGGTTTGGAGGGAACTTGAGTGCTTTCCCTGCTGTTTTCCTGCTCAATGTAAAGGAGTTTCCGCCCTCCCCTGCTCTTTTCACTAGTTGTTATGCTGCTGCCATTACCTCCTCCTTCCCCTTGTGTTCTTCATTAGCGTCCCTCTATGATGCTGTTGTCAACATGCTGGCTAGAAGGGAAACGACTAACCAGAAAGACGTGGGACTCAGGGCTTTAGTCCCACACAGCCATCATCTCGGCGCATGCCTCTGAAAGCAGAGGCGTTGTAAATCGGGCATTGCGGCTTTGGAAATAATTCCCTTTTTATCCTTTCAATCAAACGAATGTCACACAAAAGACAGTGCTCGCACTGTCGGGCTCTGACTGGCATCGCATCCCTTATTCTTTGTTGTGTTTTCGTTTGATTTGAACTTCATCCCACCATTACCATGGGGGACACAATATCATGAGAACCAACCATGGACATATTATAAATGTGTTCATTATTCTTCTGTGAAACGATTTATAGGCCGACAAAATGTTCCAGCCCTGCCTGTACTCGGCAGTTCGTCAACTTTTACTTGAGTAAGTATGACGTCAGAGGGATAAAGATTGGACGGTTATCCGTAGAGGCATTGCCAAATGTCCTTATGGCTTTGTCAACTATTGAAGGATGGCTTCAATTGATATTTAGTGATTCTGAGACTATTGTCAGTGATTTTCTGTTGATCATTACATGGTTAAAACGATGTCGTCCCTTTCCCTCATGCGACCCAGGCATTTGGTAGAGATGTTTTGAAACGGCAAGTTTAATCCAGTTTTTTGAATAATACAATTGTATGCATCAAAAAGCCGCCCCGCTCTCGGAGTCTGTTTATCAGTGCTGCTATCTGGTTGATCTGCGTGAAAGCAGCGTGGGAAATGAGAAAGATATGGCTGAGCTAGGGAGAGCAGGGGCAGCTAGCTCTGTGCTTCTTTTTCCAGTAATCAGGATCCAGATAGATAAATCCATTATGGGACCTGACAGGGTGCCACATTCCTAAGCTGTGAGTCCTAGCAGCCCCCCGCCCCCCTCCAGTTCTGAAGGGCAGGTCTTTCTCTACCTCGGATTCAATTCCAACAACAAAAGCATTCTGCATCTCAGACCCATTACATTAGGTTTCCCCGTTCCGCCTTATTGCAGCTCTACACTTTCAATAGAATTCTCTCTCAAACCAGACGGGGCTCGGCAGAGCTTAGTGCCGTCACAAGACGCATTTATTCCCTTCTTCATAATCCACAGGGAAAACCCAACCGTTAAGTTCTTGTCGGCACAATTATTTAAATGGATGTTCATCCACTGTGGTGTCGTGATAGTGGGACTAGTGCATCTGTGGACTGATTGTGGTCCACACTTACTGTTTTAGGGTGTCTCTAAAGGCGTACGACGCTACAAGTTTGTCGTTGCGCTGCGGCTTTTGAGTAAGCCACAGTCGATGCTACAACACAAAGGGGGAAGGACGAGACGCCGCAGCCCTGACTGAAAAGTCACACTCCTCTTCGGGTGTATGTGTGCAGCCGTTCTTCCTAAAATGGAGGTGGGGGGGGGGGGGGAGGTTATGTGAGGGAATGATGTATCTGCTAGCAGACAGGAGCAAGAGGATGACAGGGAGGGAGTGAGTGAGAGAGGAAGGGTGGGCTTTGCAGGGGAAGCACGCTAGAGTGAGAGGCGGGGTGACTGGGTTCATTCTCAGTGCTGGCTGTGGGCCAGCGGCTTTGCCTGTTGATGTCTGTAGCGGTGCCAGTGCATGTGTGTTTAGCCTCCTGTCTGGAAGGCCCCCTGCTCGCCTCACTGTTTATGTCAAAGCTCTCTCATTGTATTGGCTCTCATTTTGATTCTCTGCTCTCCCCCTGCAGATCTTGTGACAGCCCTCAAACCTCCTTCTCTCTCCCTTTCAATTGCCCTCTCTCATTCTATTTTTGTTAACATTTTATATTCTCTTCCCTTATCATTGTCTTTCTTGTCTCTTTAATAGTATTTCCATATCTCACTCTTCAATTCAATTCTGAATTGAATGTCCTTGCCGATGGCCAACTTCCTCATCTAGATGGTAATAGCGTTGCTTTATGCCTGGAAACACAATATTATAGCTATCCTGTTCACCATGTCAGGTTAGGCTATCATAGGTTGTCATGAGTTTCCGGGGAGGAGGGTCATGAAAGTGTCAATCATGGCTGAAGAAGCACGATGTGTGATGCTCTTGTGTTCTTAAAAGAAAAGAGAATAGACATTGTGGATCAGTTCCTGGGTGTGACCAAGGACAGACAGTTTGGGCTGTCCATCCCTCAAAGAGAATTTGAGTTGACAAATGTGTCAACATATCAAGAACATAAGCTAGAATAACCTAGCTACCAGGTTTGCTGTATGTTAGCAGCAGGTCTCATAACGTTTAGGGAGTTTTATACGCCGGCAAAGGAAGATACAAGGTACTTTTTAATATTGGGTAACTTCAAGATGACTATAACCTAAATCAATATAAGGTCAAACGCGTGAGAGGAGTTGTCAAACTAGGGAGGAAAATAGAAAATAGTCTGCGTTGCTAGACCGGGGTGGTAATCTCTGTTCTTTGATTATGTCACTACAAGTTGTACAGCAGGGCATTCGTTCTTCCTGACGTTCACGTTTGGCCTGATCCAGGCGTGCAACGCTGGTTTAGTTTGAAGTTCCTTGTGCCGTAAAGTATATTGCCATTGTTGTTACAGCTTCAAACTTAACAGTTAAGACGAATCAGCTTTTCCATGCATAATGTCTTTCTTGTGATCTTACTCATTTGTGTTTTCAATCCAATTTTCTTATTTTGGATGGTGATGATCGTAATGATAATGCAAACAAACCAGCGCCACATTTAGCTTTGTCTCATGCAGTCATTTGCCAGTGAAATCAAACGTCCCTGTGTGCCTGCCAGCCAGCCGGGAGAGATGAGCAGAGAGTGGCTCTTTGTGTGTCTCTAAGAGGAATGCAATTTGAACCAAACAAAGGAGACTGGTACACTGTCGCTCCACGGTTACTCGTACTGCCCTGCAGGTCACAGTTAAGTCTGGTTGTATTTACCGCTGTAACCATGCAGGCGCCACTATGTGTGGAGGAGTCTTGGGCATTTACTTTACTTTATTTTCATTAACCTCAGTTAACCTCTAACATCAGTAGGCCTCCTTCTCAGGTTATTGCTGAATAAATGACGTACCCAAAGTAAGTTCAGTATGGCTCCACAACTACAAGGGCTAACACCTGGGAGATTGTTGAGGAAGTAAAATAATGAATACGGATGCCAGCAGGGCTGAACAATATGATGAAAACATGCAATATGACTGTCGATAAGGCTAAGCAAATGTTAGCGTGCCGAATTCTAATGAATTAAAAATAAACAAATGGGGATGTAAATAACTGAAATGTGTTTCATGGTTGAATTATCAGTCGGTGGTATGTAAGGAATATTTATATGGGCCCACATTCACAAAAGCAGCCATGAACCATCCGAAAGAAATCACTTCTGCTCCATCTTGTATAAATAGTATTTCAGATTTGATTAAGTTTACCTTCATTGATGTCACTGGCACTTTCAGGGTAATTGTTTTTCTGTCTGATTAGTACTGTCAGTCTATCGTGGGGTACTTGTTTACTTGCAAGCTGCGTTACTTGTTGCGGTTTCGGGGAAGTTGTGTGTTAATTACAGAAGTAACTAAGGTATTCTAGGTTTGTGCTTGTTTGCTACGACCCTGATACCCATTAGTGTACATCCGTTCCTGATTTTTTGCCACTAGTTGTCAAAAACCACAACCAGTGGCCAAAAACAGTGGAATCTCAGCCTTCATATAAGCTGATTTCAAAAAGATCGCCATTGCTCTCATTGTTTTGTTCTATTTATTTTATTGAATTGTATGCCAGTTATGAAGTAATGCCAATATTAATTTCTTTAAAAGGTTATTATTTACTTGCAAATTCTAATGTAAATGAGCATATGGGCTTTTACGAACTTGAAGTTGAGTCACTCAAACGCAAATCTATGAAAACAGCAGTGTTCTCTCTCTTAAAGGTCTTCAGGTTTTTAAGTTGGTTACTCATATTATCGAAATGGTTTCCAACAATGATCAAACCAAGAAATATCTGTCGTTTTATTCACGGTAACTGTCGGTTAAATTTGGTGGCACGTCAATTGTGGCATAAGCACTTATCCCCCTAACTTCTGGGGAAACGAGTGAGTACATTAATCTATGTATTTCAATATAGATTTAGCTTACTACGATGTGCTAGCTGGGAACACCACATTGATTCAATCTAGCTCTATCTGCCAAAGGAGAGCCCCACCTCTCCCTGCACACTCAGGATCATGCACGGGAGGATTGTTCGCTTTTCCCTGCAGAAAAGACGGCTGGCCGAATTCATTGATAGAATCATTCCTAAATCCACAAATCGCTGAGAGGGATGCCAGAAATCCTTGGTGTGAAAAAATGTATATGAAAAACACGGCATGATATGAAAAGTGCTTTTCAAGTCAGTTTAACCTGTATCCTATACGGTCCTGGCCTCTTACGGCGGTTGTGGTAGTAATATCCGATCATCTAAATATATGGCCTGTTAAACCCTTTGAGACTGTTCCCGTGATTAAGGGCTATAAAAATAAAGTAATTGAATTGATTCTAGACTAATTGGCATAACCCTGACACACACACACAGACACACAAACATGTACATATCACTGTGGAGGACTGTGGCAGTTCTCCCATCCTGGATGATTTATTTTTGTCTTAACCTGCTCTGACATTGGGGATCAGCGTGTTGGCCTCCCTCTTAGTCAAGCCTGTCAAAGTTTAGTTCACCCTGCTTGTCCGAGCATGCCACCGACCCCTCAGTCCCCCACCCCACCGTCAACGCTGCTGAAACATGAGCTTGGAGAAACTAGTGTCATTGCCGGGAGGCCTAGAGAAATGGCATGCGTCCTAATGCCTCTTTTGGCAGGCCTCCCCCGGACACGGTGCGATTGCAGTTGTACTACTACCGTACACACACACGCGTGCATACGCACGCACACACACACTCAGCCTTTTAGAAGCGCCCGTCCACGTCAACCAAAAAAAAGAGACTGTTGTGCGAACGCTGACAAGAAAATTTTGAACGTAATTTTTCATCACTATTTATGAATGTTTAGGTTGGACGTCCTCTATTGGGCTCGCGGTTCTGCAAGGGGGATCTCCATCATGTTAATGGGACATTTACTTCAACCGCACCATGTAGGGAACTTCGTGGTTACCCTAATAGGATTTTGCTTGTCTTGGTGTCTTTAGGTTTCTTTATGGTCGTGGGCTGATGCTTTCGCATACAGAGGTCGCCTGCCTTCTTGGTGAAGATTGTTTTCACGCCATATATGGAGTACTCATAGGGTCCTCTGTTGGATTTGCATTGGAATCCCATATTTGGAGTGTTCGTCAGGGCCTATGTTGGGTTTGCATTGGAAACCAATATATGGAGTACTCATAGGGTCCTGTGTTGGGTTTGCATAGGAAACCCAGATGTGGAGTACTCATAGGGGCCTATGTTGGGTTTGCATAGGAAACCCAGATGTGGAGTACTCATAGGGGCCTATGTTGGGTTTGCATAGGAAGCCCATATATGGAGTACTAATAGGGGCCTATGTTGGGTTTGCACCATGTCATGAGTTAAAACAGTGCACGGCCGTCTATCGATCATTGAGTTATTAATGGTGCTCCTGGATCCCTGGTGCTCTGGCTGGCTCACCCACCACTACAGCTGTCTGACTCAGCTGGTCCCAGGCCACCAGCAGACCAGTCGAGGGGACAGTGGTCTCATTCAGCGAGAGAGGAAGAGGGCAGTCTATACAGCAGGTGCACCCATCCAACCTGGCAGAATAGTACATACACTGTCATCCTGACACACAAACACATACGCACGCACGCGCGTGCGTGTGTGTGCGTGCTTGCGCGCGCGCGCGCACATACACACACCTCTAGCCAGAAAACATCACACGGATGCCAAGCAAGCGCCACGCTTACAGTTTTATGGGCTGTAGTTAAAAAGCGATTACGGTTCTTCCAGTCCATATATCGCTGTGTCCCGGCATCTTTTTCAGCCTCATTCTCCCTATCCCTCTGCAGGTCGCTGGCTCCTGTATTCGGCCGATGATGTACTGCGACTGATCTGCAGCCCCTCCCACTTCCTGCCTGCAGAGGAAGCGGCTCTGCCAGCATGTCTTCTCATCCCCAGTCGGTGCCGCAGGGCCGGAGGGCGGTGGACACACGCCACCTGCCCAACCCTGCCTCACTGCCCCTGCAGCTGCAGCGGGCACACACGGTAAGCACCGGACACGCATACATACATACATACATACATGCATGCATGCATACATACATACATACATACATACATACATACATACATACATACATACATACATACATACACGGTATGCACCTGGCACACAGACACACAAACACACACACGGTATGCACCGGGCGGCACACACACTGTAAGCCACCGGGCACGGGCGCGGACACGCCATCTGCAGCGCCGCACCCAGTGAGGGTGTATAGGTCCAGCCAGGGCAGTCAATGTGTTGTCGATGCAGCTGATTTATTAACTGATAACAAGCCTTTCTATGCTAAATCCCTTGTTAGCTGTGAAGCAGCCTTTTTCCCGGCGCAAGTTAAAAAAGAAAGAGGCAGCGCTGGCGAAGGCGAAGGCTGCACATTTGCAAAGCGAGGTTCGCAAAAACCGCCATCAAGAGGAGCCCCACCTCAAGCATTTCCATACACAAATCCCAATTATCCAGAGTTAATTGACCAGCAATGGCAAAGTCGTTGCAGCTTCTTAGAAGATGCATTGAGTGAGTCAAAAGCTTGTTTGGCGGCCTCTTTCTTCTTGGGTGAGAGAATCCACGGGGTAGCCAACCCCTCCTGCGCGCGCGCGATCACACACACACACACACACACACACACACACACACACACACACACACACACACACACACACACACACACACACACACACACACACACACACACACACACACACACACATGCCCTACATTACAACAGCTGCACACCCAGCTAATCCTTCCCCTGGCCCTCCTCATCACATTCAGCAGGAGATGAGGGTGGACAGGCTGCATTCCTCCAACCTGTCTGAAATTGGTGAAAGGGCCACATTATCCGCTACGTGGATTAGCGCTCCTGGTTTTTTTTATCCATAGGAAATTGTAGGAAGAGAAAGAGAAGGGAAGTGGGGACTGAAAAAGAAAATAGCATCCGAGGCAGGGAATCAAAACGCACCAGGACTAGTAAGAACCCATTTTCTTTGAGGACAGGACATCCCTCGGATTTCCTAAAAGAAGAATGGTTGGATGCAGTAATGGGTCTACTCTGATTAGGGCTTTGAATCCGAACTTCGTTATTCGAATATAATTCGAATATCAAAAAATAAATCAAAATTCGAACGGATATTAGGCAGCCCTTAATATTCGAACCTGTTATGGGCAGGCCAAGAGGGAGAGACGTCGGAGAACCCGACGCAGTCTAGTCATAATATTGTTATGAAGTATTGATTAGACAGAGATTTATTAGAAACCTAATAAACCGTTGGAACATGCAAGACCGGTAACCATAGCAACGCCGGTAAACAATCCTTGCGAAGCCCAATCCAGGACTTACAGAAGGCATTTAATGGTCAAAATATTATTAATAAATGTTCGAATATATTAGAATATTAATATTAATAAACAAACAAACTTCGAATATGATTTTTGGGCAAAAGTCAAAGCCCTAACTCTGGTGGCCTGTTGGGACTTTGTGTTGCAGGAGGTGGGACTGGTGGACTACCACTCTCATGCGAGGGACTACAGCTCCCATCTGGCCCAGCCTCATCGCCGCCGGCCCTCCCTGCTCCCGGAGTTCCAGCCGGGGAACGAGAGGTAGGCACAGCCCCCTTTCATCCCATTCAGCTGCACATCTGCAGCTTTTAAAGGGTTGGGTTGCTCTTTGTTAGAGCGGAGGGGAAGGAATTGCACAAGTTATTAGACCAGTATTGTTATACAAAGGATTGGGAGTCTACCTGATACTTTGCAAACATTCATCTGAAAACATGTTACTTTTTGGTCAGTAAAGACTAAGGCATATTAAATAATGCATTCAACCTTTATTGTGCTTTTCATGATTTCTGGTTTATTGATATAACACATATTCAAGTTTTCTGGCATAACAAATAACAAACTAAACTGCTGTCAATCAGTGTATCATAATCTGTCTCTATTTTCTATGCTATGTTAAATGAACAGTACTTTTCTAGCCGTTAACCCGGAGTAATCTTTGTATAAGTGGCACATGAGAGCCATTCCTCTGTAATGCAGTGTTAAACAGCTTTGCAGGGTAATGGGGTATGCATCCCGCCCATCAACTGGTCCGCACTTACAGGCACAGTGTTGTATGTATAGGGCCGTCCCTCTGGAGACGGGGGTCTTGCACCTTAGTCTTAAATGAAGTGCTATTTTCATGCTTGCTGTAGATTAGAACCCATGCACTTTATATTCATGTTTCAATTTTGCATTAAACTTTTATTCTCACTGTGTACTTGGCATGGGATCTATGTTGATCAAGAACATTATCACAGCCTCTTTTTCTATGCATTGGTTTGCTGTGCATTTCTTGCACCCTCGCCTCAGGAATGCTATCAAGGCACATTGGCAGACAGCAGATGGTGGAGCATCCCAATATATGGCCCACTGGTGATTTTTGTCTAGGTCCTCAGCTATCTGTCAGACGGGATTATGTGAGAGTTGTCTTATGTTGTGAAGCACAAAGATGGGTGATGATTTAGTCAGCCGGTGGCTCACATAGCCTTACACAAGGTCATGACAATTTTAATGTTTTGTGTGTTTTCCGCGTGTTTTTTGCGTGTGTGTGTGTGTGTGTGTGTGTGTGTGTGTGTGTGTGTGTGCTAGGGAGGCCACAATTATAGATTTTAATCGTAAAATCATAGTCTGAGGAATAATGAAGGTTTCACAATTATTATGCATTAATTTATTTCACTATGGCTGTATAAAATCACATGAGGGTTCTTTAGTTGATTGATTCAAATGAGGAGTAAAAGGCTGCAAGACCTGTGTCTGCATCAGTGCCCTTTTAACAAGTCCTTTCACTTCAAGAAATGTGAGCCCTACATTTTCAGTGCCCTCTTTACCGTTGAGGAGACGGGTTTGACCACCCGTTTGTAGCTTGAATACAAAACAGAAACATTGGTCAGAATTTAAGTTAGAGCTTTACTTTAGGACCGAGGTGTTCTAGGGTGATGGGATTGCATTTGATGCTGCAGGTGCGGAACTATTCTTTCTTGCAGTGGTGATTTGTTGTAACAATCCAGATAGGCTCTTCTCCTTCGTGTTTGTGGTGGTGGAGGTGCTTTGCGTGGTGGCTGGAGGCTGTTCCGTGTCTGGAGGTTCTTGTGTTGTAAGTGCAATTGGTTCACCACTGCATGCCTTGTCTGTGTCCTGAAGATTCTCAGCAGAGCTTCCCCTAAAACACTGCATCCACAAAACTAGATGTGTTAAGCAAATTCTTCCTTACTGAGCTGGCTTACTTCTACCAGGCCAGTGATGTCATTTTCTTAAGGCATGAGATGCCGTGTTTTTCTGTATTCTGCTAGCACCCCACAGATGGCCCTGCTGCTGCATTTCAACTTTGGATCCCCCCTGCTGGCCCCATCGTGAATCAGTGCAGGCTCAGGGATGGTCAATTCTGCCTGCTTCTTTTGAAGCTCTCACTCAGCTTCAAGAAAACCCCTGCACCAAATGTCTCCATGCTCTGGTAGCGGGTTTACAAGGACACTTTTCAAAGGCTTTCTTCAAGTAACTGGCATTGTCTGTTGTAATTCCAGACAGACTCTCTTTCTGAATCTTCCACTCCTAGAGGGCGTTTTCCATCATTTCAGTGATATTCTCGGCGGTTTGGTCTTGTGGAAAAGACATTGTCTCAAGGCACTAGGACTTAAGTGGCCAATCGGAGGATATATCGTGAACTGTAAAGCTCATAAAGGGTTCACCTCCACCACAGGGACTGGTCCACAGGTCTGTAGTTGCATCAAACCACAAACCCTCTGCCAGCTGTTGCTCCACACTGGCTCGTACCTCCTTGCTCCTTGCACATGCTTGGGATTTGGTTTGTGGAGAAGTAGATTCTTGTTGTGGCACTGCCTTTTTCATTATATGAAGAAATAAAGTTGTTTTTTTTTAGGAAATTAAGCTAATCAATAGAAGCCAGAGAATTTATCAAATCAAATGTTGATGGTCAGATAAAGTTAGTTTTAAGACAGAAATTAAGTCTATTATAACTTGGCATTTGCTTTTAGTTATTTATTTTAGAGAATAAATGAGTATTATGAAAAACAATCAGTGCATTAAGCGACTATAAAAATGTTGGATGGAACCCTACATGCAATATTTAGATAATGGTCTTGAGCCTTATGTGAATGGCTGTACTATTTAAATGTACTATTGTTTACAGAAAGTTCCTTTTTTCTTATTGGAATGGTTTTATTTTGTATTACTTTTATTTAACCTAACACAGTCACAGCTTTTTTGATTATTGTTAGATTTTTCTATGTTTGGTGGTTTTATGTTCTATGCCAATTAAAAAATAAAAATAAATACATGTTGGAAGTAATCTATAGCTCAAGTCTCTCAACCTTGCATTATAATAAAGAGAAGGTCACATGTTTTAATTCTATAATTACATTTTCATTAAATCTAGTGAATATAACATCAAATCAAATCTTATTTGCAATATGTTAAATGAAAACTCAATGTTTTCCCCGAATCGGTCAGCCCTTGGTTCTGGGTAGCTAGTCAGTCATCAGCTAGACATTGGTGTTTTCCCACTGGAACTCCCCGCAGAACATTGTACCTCCAAGGAGTCAATTGTAAGAATGGTTTCGATTTTGTTCGCTTGTGGTTAATCCCCATTTCCATTTTTAGCTTAAGATGTGTGGGACTTTTAAGTCGATTTTACGCATAACATTACAACACTTTTAGGGAATTTAGCAGATGCTTTAATCAGAAGCGCCTTTCAATAAGTACATATGTCAGAAAAAAGAGAAATGACAATATATCTAATTTAAACAAGTGCAAAGCACGTACAATTGCTAGGTTAACCCATGCCCCGTATATAACAAAGATAGCTAAGACACGATGCAAAGTACTATTTTTATTGCCAGGAAGTAAAACATACAATAAATGCGTGACCACAGTTTCTAGTCCAAATTTTTTGTTTGCGCAGGACCAACGTTTGGACTGATCATAGGTTGTAACTGCTCAAGTAAGATGAAGTGGATTTTCACAGGTTTACCTTCATGTAGACCGTTTGGCCATTTGCCCTGTCTTCACCCAAGAAGTCTGCCACCTCTGTCCCTGTCACTTCCTATAGTACACCCAAGGTGGCTGCTTCCTCACCCATCTCCATACCTGAGTCAGATTACCCTCATCAATCTGCCTCATATTCTGGCCCAGATCCAGTTGCCTAGTGTGTTTATGCAAATACTTCAAGCAATATTATTCTGATTTGATGCTTAATCCTTCGACTACCGATTTTAAGATTTCTGACTCATCCACTTGTTTTTGACACCCTGAACTGCCTGCCTACCTGGTTTGTGACCGGCCTGTTATTGTACTTTGATGAAAGTAATTTTACGAGGCTTTCTGCCTCAGAATCCGTGTATTTGGGTTCCAGGATTTCTGAGACCGGGCCCGCTGAGCGGGAGAGGCAATCAGCCTACTCCTTGGTTCAACTTTTTTCAAAATAACTTAACCTTTTTAACAGGGAGGAGAAGCGGCCAGAGCACTTCTTAGCCAGGTTCAGTGTAGTCTATTATTCCATTGAATCTCGCAATGTAGCGGCAGAAAACAACTCTGCAGTTGTTGCAAAACAATGTGACCCTGCCTCACTTTCAATGCCTTTTGATCTGGGCCTGAGCTCTGACCTCACTAAAGCTACGGCCACACCAAACGCGTTGCACGCGTAAGAGGCGTAGAAAATCGGCATTTTTGCATAGGGAACCATTCGTTTAGGGTTGTAGATGCGTTACACGCGCTACAGCAGCGCGTTAGCCGCGTTTTTACGCACCGAACGCGCCCAACGTGCCTACGAGCGGAGTTCAAACTTTTTATGCTCCTAAGTGCGACGCCTAGGCGCGATAGCCAATCAGCGTTGAGCTTGACCCAACGTCAATGGCAGAGAGACGGAGGACGCACAGAAGCAGAAAGAACATGGACGACCAAGTCATAATTTCAGTGTGTTTCCTACATTCCTCTGACTCCCACAACAAATACAGCGCAGCGATGGTGGTGTTCTCATCCAGTTTGTAGAGCAAAAGAAAAATAGCGGGGGAAAATACGTTTTTGGTGGGCTCAGGGACGTTTTTCTACGCCTCTTACGCCCGTAACGTGTTTGGTGTGGCCGTACCTTTAGGATGCGCTGGCGGCTCTAGATCCTCCTATTTAGCTGTACATACTGAATGTGCTCTCCATTTGAATTGACGGGTGCCTCAGAGAGCGGAGAAAAGAACGAGCCTTGGTAAAAGCTCCCAACATACCCATATGTTCTGACTTGTCCTTGGCTTGTGCTGTACAAGACTGGTCTTCAGGTGTTTTTTCACAATGGAGCCCTCTGTGTCACGCTGTATGCCTTAGAGCTGCCCTTCCTGTCACTATCTGTGACAGCTCTTCTTCGGGGCTCACAGACCTGTCATGCGTCCCGTCTTGGCACATAAAGGGGATGTACAATAAGGGCCTCCTCCTTACGCCTCCTTCGGGCATCATCCGCCCATCCTCATCTCATGCTGGGGCAGGGTTCTTCTCTTTGGGGAAGAAGACACCTCTGCGTTGATTATCGAGGTCTGAACACATCACTGTGTGGAACAGGTACCCGGTAGGGGTGGGAATCTCTTGGCACCTCACGATTCGATTGCGATTATGAGGTCAACGATTAGATTCTGAAGCGATTATCGATGCATCTTGATGCAACAATTTTTTTTAATGTATATTTCCATGCATGATTTTCAAAAATATATATATACATCTGGGTTTGCTACTCAGAGTTTGCTAATCACTTCCTACTTTTGTGATGATCATTCAAGACATCAACAGATGAATTAACTTATCTAATATTTTATAAGAGAGAAAGCTTTTGTCACAAATATGACTTTCTATGAACAATGCAATAATCAATGCAGCTTGCATTATAGCACAATATGGAAGCATGCAAAAAATAGGATTCAGTTTTATTTTCCTTCTAATCTTTCTTTTCTGTGTCATTAAAGGAAAAGCTGCTCTTGAATTAGAAGGAGTTCTTGTGTCTGAACTGTGAGTTTGCGCGCATGCTATGCATAGGCTGAATCGCAATCGTGTCAAGACAAATCAGATTGGCCAATACACACTGGTGATAAGTTCAATAATTTTAAAATTACAAAAATTATCCCTCTCTGGCGAACAGAATGTTGCAGCAGGAAAAAAAAAAAAAAAAAAATCAGATTATTAATTTATCTGCATCGAGACAGAATCGTTCTAGCGAGAATCGCGATGCATCGAAGAATCGATTATTTTTCCCAGCCCTAGTCCTCGGGGGTATCAACCTCCAACTTTCCTTGGGTTCTGTCATGATTTCACCTTGATGTAGACTGTTTTCCTTATTGCCCTGTGTTCACCCAAATTGGCTGCCCAAGACTAAACGACATGCCCGCAAGCAGCGCAAAATGGCCAAATCAAAGCACCTACACCATCAAAATAAGCTATGGAGGACTATGATGATGTTAACTAAGAACAACGTCGGGCAATCATCACCAAAGTTGGTGTACTTAAAGAATCATAGGTCAAGATTGAGGCCCCGTCCACACGAAGCCGAAACGGGCGAAACCGTTACAGTTTCGATCTATCCGGTTTTGAAGTATCTCCGTAAAGACGAAGCCAAGCGAAACCGGGTAGACCTGTAGAAACGCTGTAGTACACAAGCCAGGCCCATAAGGGGCGCTGCTTCTGCTACAGAAATCCAGAAGGAAAATAAATAAGAAAAGAGGCGAGCATGCGCATAAAGGGTGAGACTCCGCGGGCTTAACAGTCATTGGCTAGAGGATCGAAGGGGGGGGGGGGCGATGACGTCATGGTTTGCGGTTTCAGTCGGTTTCAGGCGTCCACACGAATCCAAAACGAAACCGGGTAGATTTGAAACCACCTCCGAGGGTGGTTTCAGAAGTTTGCGGTTTCGGTCAGCGGATTCGCCGGCTTCGTGTGGACGGAAGGCCGAACCGTACAAGACCTTTGCGGTTTCGCCATGAAATCGGCTTCGTGTGGACGGGGCCTAAGCAAGCTACAGCAAGCTTCAAATAGGGGCATATAGATTGAAAACGTATGAAAATGAAAGCATAACTCCTCACCCCTTGGACATACTGTAATGATACAGTCTATTAAAATGACCCTAGTGCTGGAAAATATGGCCTGAATCACTATATTTTTTTGCCTAATCTCTATATCTGACTCGATAATCGTCGTATTAAAGTTTATAAATAATATTCCTGTTTAACACTGAACTAGACCAAATAGATTTGTTACAAACCAGATATTTTAATTCAGATATTTCAAAATCTATTTCAAAGTCCTGTGAACGTTTCAGTAATTCAGCACACATCGGTTCTGTCAGACTGATACAGAAATGATTCAACCAACCAAACTCTGTGAGAAGTCTCAGCTAAAATGTTACATGTTGATCATTTTAACCGAAAGATTGCTAGTTCGATCCCCAGCTCCTCCTAGCTGAGTTTGTCCCTGAGCAAGACACTCACTGCTCCTGACGAGCTGGCTGTCGCCTTGCATGGTTGATTCTGCCGTCGGTGTGTCAATGTGTATCCAACCGCTTTGGATAAAAGCGTCTGCTAAATGCCCTAAATGTAAATTATAACAACTGTTATCAATCCTTTATGTTGATCTTTTACTGTTATGTCATTGGATGCCTTGCTACAGGCTACAAATATGTAAGTAACTATCATGAACCAGTAATAATCTACTGGATGGTCCTTCCTTGTTGACCAAAAAGCTATGGTAGAAGTTAAAAACCAACACGATTAAGCGTAACACAATCCCCTCAATAATGATATTTGTTCACTTTACTTCTGGCTTCAAGGCAGTTTCTAAGTCCCACCGTGTCCGCCTTTTCCCATCTTTCTGGTATCAGAAGAGTGGCTTATGATGGAGACCAAGTCACGTTCAGACACTGGTGTTCCAAGCCGTCATAGTTAATCATTACTGAGTGTAGTTTGACAGACTGCATCATTTTAAAGGTATGATATGTTATGTAACTTGCAGCCATTTCATGAGAAAGAAATTACACATCGTGACTAAACATAACGTGAATATAGCTTTACTACATAACGTATGTGAACATGATTTCAGCATGAATCAAGTCTTATAGATTTCCAATTGTGGTTAAGTCAACAACCGCCATAATCCCAAAAATACTTCACAACGTCATCAAACTACGTCTTTTTGTTGAGTGTCCGCTAGCGACTATACTTGCATAATATACCTTTAATAGTAGGCGGTTAAATTATACATGTTATTTCATGGATTCGTTTTTGTTTGTTGATATGAACAGAATTATATTTGTCTTTAGTCTGTTATTTCACTTGGTTCAGTGAGGGAGAGCTTCATCCAATAAATGTTTTGCTATAAAATGTACCAACTTGCAAATCAATATGAATATTTACCAAACTGACATGAGGTGTTAATCAATTTAGCAAATGATTGAGGAGTCCCATTGCCTTTTTAAATATTTCTGTTGTCATTTTGAAGCATAATCCTGGTTGGTGTGATGGAGGGCTTCTGAATTCATTGAAACAGTGTTTATTTGCAAGCCTTTGGCTGTATTTCACAATTGTAATGGCTGTGCCTGCTGTTGGTTCAATACGTTTTCTAACTCCAAACACCAAAGCCCTTGAAAATGGTGCCTTTATGATATAATCTTTAACATATAATTGTTAATTCAAGATCAACTGCAAAATCCTTTACAAAGGCCAAGGGAAAGTGGTGCTTGTTCCCATGTAAAATGGCATGAAATCGTTAAGTGTTATCCAAAGGTGCTGAGAGATGCTGCTTTACGATTATAATCCATTGAAAATCCTTTTCATATCAGACTATCTTCCCATAACTGTGGACTCCCCGCATGGATGTGATTTGAGCCTGGAGTGTTGATCGAGGGCTATACAAACTAACTTGGCATGACTTGATTGCCCCGTCAACCAAAAACCCCAGAAATTATTACCAGAATGCCCTCTCCCAACGATGGGGTTCCCTGCCAGGGCCTGGTTCAGTCCCCACCCCTCCGCTTGCCTGTACACAGCTGCTATCTCTCTTTTGGAGGACAACAGCAACAGCGGCAAAGGTGCAACTCTGCAATGCTTTCACGATAATGCCACTTTGTTTAGTACACATGACCTCTGCTCCGCTTCTAATGGGCCCGCATCAGGGAGGAAGAGAGCCGTTGTTGTATCATTGCCCTCCTATCCCCCTGCACCACTTTCCTCAACATTATCTTTCAAGGTCTTTCCACACACACCTCTCCCCTACCCCCACATATCCTCCTGAGGAATCGGATTATGCTGCACGTTCTGCAGTGAGAAAGAGGGAAGGGGGGAACCGGGAATGGTGCGAGCAGGATAGGGAGGGAGAGAGCAGATTATGATGTGATTATGTAAGTGCCAACCCTCTATGGAAATCAGGGGATGCCTTTAAGTGAATGAGTGTAAGGAAGTGTGTGTGTATGTGTGTGAGTTGTTGCTTTTTCACACTTCATCTGGGCATTAATGTTTTCTGGCTCGTGTTTTTCTTTCCTGCTTTGTTTTACCTATTCCACAGAAACACCTTAAACTCTTATCTCTTTCCATGACACCTGCCAATCTGAGGAACTGCATGTTCCCAGTGGAGAGTATGCAGCGCCGTGTCTAGTCTGTGTGCAAGGGTCCTTATCTGTCAGGATCCTCCCATCAGTGAACCGCCCAGAGCGGCACTGGCACTCTGCTAGACAGAGCCTGAATCCCTGCTCCTTTTGGCCTGTTGGGAAACCACACAGTAGGTCTTTTGTGAGCCTGGACCAGCAATTATGGTTGTGTTTCCCAGCTTTTCCCCCCTTCTCTTAAGCAGCCACTTCCATTTTGTCGTTGGCAACGACGCCGTTGACATTCTGCCGTCTGCCTCGGGGGGAGACTTATGAAAATCATTTCCCTCGGATGGAACAGAGCTCCAATTCTTAGATAAGCCCATCTTGATCCCAGGCCGCCTCTGAAGTTAATATTCAATGGCTGTCATTTGACTTGCGTGCGTGTATTTCTGCCCGTGCATGTGACCTTTCCCTGCCAACCCCCCCTCCGATGACTCGAGACCTCCACGCATGTGACTTAATGCAAGTTCATAGTAGTACTGAATGTTACAGCACAGGACGTCCTGTAAGGTCACCCAAAACCAGTCCCCCTCCCACCCTTCGGGGATCACGCTGCTCTTATTGCTTACAGAGCAGTATGAGTTTTGGTGTGGGCACAATTGGTCCAACTGCAGGTCTAATAGGAAAGCGAAGGTCCTTGGGCTCTCGGGGGCCATTATTTGTTTAACAGTTGCATGCTAAAGCCAAAGAAGAGCTGCTTCAGCCTTCAACTTACTATATTGAAGATGGTTCAAATGGCAGTGTTTGAGTGAGTCATTGTTTCCACTGTTTTACTTCCCTCTCATTCTGACTTCAAACGTGAGTCCTTCCTCCAGTACCCGTTTCATGTTTCTGCGCCGATTACTGTCTGCTTCAGTCCCTCTGGGCGGGTTGATCCAAAACACGCGAGGTCTTCTGATCAATATTATCTGATCAATAGTCTGATAATCCTATGATCAATGCTGATGCCGGGTTCAACACTAACATTTTCTGCGTTTGGCTCTGATGCCACTTACTTTCTTTTTGGTGGCCTCCTAACAGATTTTGTCGCTTATCGCAGAATAATCCCGTCCCTAGTCCATTCCATCCATCGGTGTAGGTTAATTAATTTTTTTCAAGACTTGAAATAAATTGTAAATTGTTTTTATTGCATAGGCAATCTTTCTCTTTTTCTAATGAGTGCTCGTGTTGTGTGAAACCCTTCATTACCACCCATCGTCTTAACCACAGAACAAGACCTCAAATCCAATCATACACATGGGACACCGTGCTCTGGCTCGCCTGGTGTGTGATGCTTGTGAGGAGCGTGGTGCAGTGACAAAATTAACATTGTTTTTGGGAGAATTATGATATCTGTACCTAATTATTTATTTTTACCGCACCAATGCGACCTGGGAAGAAATTTCCTCACATCCACATAATAAATTACTGCAAACGTGATCATTCTTATGCCCTGTGATTTCCCGATAACACTTTACTCACCCTTCTACTACAACCGTCTTCCCTCTTCGAAATTATCAGCTCAACATTGAGTTCCATCCTAGGTTTTCCCTTAGAGAGTTTGAAGACCATCTGTCCACCTGCTTTGCCTCGTGCCCTTTATTGATATGATAACCCACGCTAGCCTCAAAGGCCCTCATTACGTTCCATTCTCTCTCACACTAACCTTCGCCTCCTCTCTCCCCTACAGAGGCCAGGAGCAGCACATCCGTTACGAACACATCTACCTGACGGAGCCCAACAGCCAATCAGAGGTGGAGTATGCCGAGATAAAACGACCTCGCTTGGAGATGGGGCAGGAATCTCTGATGAGGCACTCTACCCACCGGCCCCCGCTGCCTCTGGGGGGTGGAGAGGACATGGCCAAGGTCAGTGCTCCTCACTATGTGCATTCTACGCTCACCACTTTGTTTTCCTCCTTCACCTACTCCTCCTAGTTCAGATCAGTTTTGAGAATTTCAGTGGGAATCTTGAAATGAGAATTTGAGAGGGTGAAAGTTTTAGTTGGTTTTATTGGTTTCAGATCATCATCACATTAACACTTAAGCTTCTCTTTCCTGCGCATCAGGGAAAGCACTCAGAGGTTCCCCGAGTACACTGCCGGTGAATTGTGACGAATATTTTAATGGACAGTATAGAGTGGTTGGCTACAGCCCGAGTCGTCGTACATCATAACACCGGCGTGCCGGCTGTTTGTGTTCACTCACCCGTTGAGATAATCACCTGCTTTCAATTTGGACCGCGCTTGTTTTCCTCTGCTGAGGTTACCAACTGTTATTCATTGACAGCTGTTGGCCAACCATGTCACCTCACATCACATCACAACCGGAGCTAGCATAATTTAATACAGATTTTAGGGTCCATCACCTTAGAACAACACTGTTGGCTATTAAGTTGAACTGACGAGAACTACCAAATGTTAGGATTTTGTCCGTTGATTAATGTTCCCAACATCTTATGCCCCTTATCTTAAGGTCCAGGCTTATGGCTTGATAACAACCACACCTCGAATAATGTGGTAGACGACATAATATTAGCCAATTGAATTGGCAAATATTACGTGATGTAATTTCTCTCACTTAACATGTGTTCTCTGGCCTTTGCTTAATTAATTTATAGAACGCCCCTCATAAAGGTTACTTTGATGAAGAATAATCATTAAATTCTCTATTTGTCAGCGCTGCTATCACGTCGACTACTACGCCCAAGAACACACTTCCATAATCTTTTAAATAAAGTTACCTCAACAGAAAGTGATGTGAACAGGGCAACGGTAAAGTCAGCGGCAGTAAGAGAGAGGGCCCGCTCTGTGGCAGGGCTGTGGTGCCAAGGCAGTGGGCAGGGCGAGGCCGTTGCGAAAAGGCAATTAATAAATAATAGAGCTGACCTAGATCTCTAAAATGAAGGGCCCGTGTGATGTAAGGAGGACGAGCGGCGGATCAAAACAGCGCGCTCCCACGTTACAAAAGAGCACTTCAGACTGCCAGAGGAGGCAGGCAGCCAAGGAATGGTAAATGGATACAGCGATATAACCGAGGCTTCGGGAGTCACCCCCTCACAGAACCATGCAAGCACACACACGCGCAAACACAGGCTCACACTGAGCATCTGAAGATGGGAGGGAAAGGCTAGAGAGTGCTTTGGAGACAACTGCATGCCCTGTCACTGTATTTGAGGTGTGGGCTAGACAAACGAGGGGGAGAGGTGAAAGGGCAGGGGAGGAGGTCATGGGTAAAGGCAGAGAATCCCAAATAAAGAGGGGGAAGGAGGCGAAGGAGGCAGAGTAGGGAGGCCAGGAACAACAGGAAAAACAACGCGTGGGCCAGCTACTATTAGATGAATTGCTGAATGGATAGTAAGCTCATGAGTCAGGGCACAATGTTCACACAGCCAACAGAAAAGGAAATGAATGCACACGCACACACACTACTCGCTCCTGAGGTAACAACAGCCCCAACTTTGATTTAGCCTGCTGCATCTTGATGCATAATGTGGAACAGGCCCTGCCTATGGCTTAGTTACACACAGCAGAGCAGACCTCCCCACTGGAACAATAAGGGGCCTTGTTTTTCTTCCCAAAAGAGGGCTTTATTTGGGCTGATTTGTGGCCTGCTGTCTGAGCCTTACTTGTTGATCAGACCAGGCCACAGTGAATAGGGGGACTGGGACAAGCCGTTTGCACGTGCGTCTGTCCGTGCCTCTGAACAAGAGGCCAAAGTGTCTGAAGGGGGAGGAAAAGATAATGACAGACTTTCCGTTCTTCACATCTCGGCTGTGGCCTCCATATAATGGTGGTTGATAGGGTTGGGTTCCGAACTCTGTACTTTTAAGGGTACAGACCCAATTAAGTTGGTAACATTGAGTACTAGGGGTGTGCATCTGTCCTTTATAGGACGATCCGATACATATGTAGATACATGTGCTACAATACGATTCAGGGACGATACATTTTAATATGGAACGATTCGATTCACTGTTGTAACGATCCGGTGCGATATGATGAGATATGAATCAATCTGATAGATACAGTTAAGATTCGTTTGACGTTAACATATACATTTTCTAATAATTAAAATAAGCCTTCTATAAAAGAGACATTGCCTGCCTACTTTCAAATATATATATGGTAAAGGGACCATGGAATCTTATTTTATTTTTATTTATTTTTTATGTCGTGGGTAAAAAAAGGACACACGCATGGATCCGCTCGCTTCCTTAAGTTTCATTTTCCGGATCCGTATTCATTCCGGATCCGTATGAAAACGGAAGGAAATCAGTTTACAATGCTGTCTTGATATCAGGCTAAAGCTCACTCAACCGATTCGCAACGTTTAAATCGGTGCATCCACAGATTATTGGTCATTATAAATCGATTCCCCACGTGTCTATGTAGTCGCATCTGTGTTAATCCAACCGGATACCAATTCGTATTGGTGAATCATTATACCCCTACCGAGTACCTAGAGTTAATTCGATCTGTACCAAATTTCGGGATATGAAATTCTGAGAGCGCAATTGGAGTGAGAGTTTGCTTCAATATAAGTTGGAGAGTTAGAGCGCTGGTTCACGTTGTGTTAACACTTTTACAAATGCAGGCAACACTCGCTGAAATAAGTAATGCAAAAGCAATACTGGCCAGGAAAACACGTCTAACTTGAGTAGAACACCTGATAAAGGTGATTTTCGCTGTCTTGGTTAACGTTAGTTGTGGGGTTCTGTGCGGTCTATGACTGGAATACTCCGGTCTTCTTGGAGCTCAGTGCAGACGGAGACTAGAGCGTACGTGTGAGTGGTGCGAGGCCCAGGAGGGGGCTCTGAGCAGGGCCTAGGTATGTGTTGGGTGCCTGTGTAATCCATGGGTATGGTTACCATGGCGCCCGCCCGGCCTGCGTGGCACATGAAGGTTGTATTTTTACATCTTCAGTCATAACTCTTGGAGTGCCCTGTGTCTCGTGTTGATCTCGTACAAAGTGTTTAGCCGTCGTGGACAAACACGGCCAGCAGACATCACATTCGAGCAGCCAATGGTGTGAGCCCCTGGGTCGTAAGACGCCGCAGACCCCTGTTGGAGAAGGGGACTATGATGACCCTGATTGGCTAGGCTAATTATTTTGTGTTGAGAATACACGGCTTACTTGGACATGAGACTGACGGACGTTATTCTAATCTCAAACTGCGTCTTGCATTTGGAAGGTACATCAACGTAATTATCAAGTAAGTGCCATCAGTTACGATCAGAACTCTCACGCAATATTGCCCGTTAGGCCTATCAAGGTCAGTAGCTATTATGCCCCCGACTGAGAGGCTGTAGTGTTTTTCATTTGAGGGGTTACACAAGGACAAGACTACATTGTATAGTAGGAGTTAATTTTGATAGAAATAGACGACAATGATAATAACGTTTTCAATTATGAAAGAACATATTTTTACGATTCACCTAATGGAGTGCTCAACCCTGCACATGAGATAATTTCTGTCCTAATTATACAAAAACAAAGAATAATAAAGTATCAAGACGTTGATAAATTCACTCTGCGCTTATTTTGATGTGTGTACTTAACGACGATACACTTAATTTATTTTGTTTTTCATCACAGCAAGGACATTCATCTTTTAAATAAATAATTATACAAAATATATTTTTTTAAAGAAATGTGCAGTTGAGAGCTCTACTCTGCACTTATGGCGATAAACAACACACACACAATTAGTTTGCTCTATAGGTTATTATAATCTACAGTTTGAGAGATATTAGTTTAATGTTGTTGATGTTGCTGGTGTTATAATTATCAGAACAAACGAATAATAACGAATTAAGAAGTTTAGAACTCACCTCAGATCTGTTTCATGTGCATGTGTGCATTATTAAAGTTTTAAATTATGTAAGGGATAATGTATAGAACGCCGGTCATTATCGGGAAAATAAGCCCCGACAGGGCGAACAGGACACCAACGCTCAGCGGAGGTGTCTTGCTTTGCCCTGAAGGGGCTTATTTTTGATAATGACCGGCAACGTTCTATACATTATCCCGCTTATTACACGGCTACTTGCAAAGCAAAAAAATTGCTTCACATGGTGTGTCTTTTTACAATTTATTTGTTACCAGCATTCGTAGTGTTGATTAGCAGAGAAATAATCTGCCAAAGACGTTGACATTGCTTAGCAACCGAAGACGCTGGGGTTGACAAGTTACCGGTCTACTTGCGGAGTGATACCAAAGACGTCATTAGAGGCAAAAAATCCATTGTTTTCCTTGACAGCGGTCAATTATACTTAGCAACGGTGAATTATCAAACACAATTCACCGCCGGAAGTTGTGAATTGTGGCCCATTCAAGTGAACGCAGCGTTCCACGGCATTGAGAAGACCCTGTAATAAAGTTTTATATTATAGCCTATCATGAAATTAGATTTTTATTTAGGACCCAACTCGTATATTTGGTTTGTTTCAGACAGATGAAGCACACATAATTAGGCTAAATCTGTGATTAACTAAGTTTAATTTTCAATAATCCCCCTTTTTGCTTCTTGGTCTCAATGGCTCATTGAGAGCCAATATAATTCAGGTTAGTCTTGTACACCTTGGACAATGTTTTACACATATTTCACAGAATGCCACAAGATGTCCTTGAGCTTGGGAGAAAAAGGCTCATAGTTTGGAATACGTTTTGCAAGTAAACATCGTCAAACATAAATTACCATGTGCGGTCCCATATAAACCTTCATTTACCTTTTTTAATGAGGCTAAAGAGTTATAGGACTGAACAAATCAAGCTGTCAAGATCTCCATTACTGTCATACTCTGCATGCATAGCTTTGTGATGAGAGAGATGAGAGATATATTGTTTGAGAGACATTTTATGTGTTTGGTATAGGCCTACTTAATATATTGTGTAGAGATAGCGAGACAGAAGAGTAAGCAGCTCAGATTTGTATTTTTATTTATTTTACTCACGATTCCACACTTTGCTTGTTATTATCAGGCTTTCGTTGGGTTTCTAACGAGGTCAAAGAAGTTTTCCACACAGACGGGACCTGCACATTGTGCGATGAGGCTGCTTCAGAACGCTGCCAACGCATGCACTTGGTAACTCGATAACTCTGCCCTTCTCCTCGGTGTCCTTGCTCTTCATACGATTTGTGAATAAATACGATTGAACAGTCCTTGGTATTGGTTCCATGGACCACGGTGGAAAAAGATAGCAAAATCTCTGTAGCAGTGGGGACAGGAAATAGAGACAGCTGTCTGGAGGACGGGGAAGTGGAGGACTTTTCTGAATGGGACCTCTGGTCCTCCTTGGGTGAAAATAAGGGTTATACTTCAGTGCATTACTGAATTGAACATGGATTATTGTTGATTTGTTGTAGGAGGTTAATAATTGCGCAATACCAGAATCAAGAGGGGGAGCTCATTTGACGACTAAATCTGCAGGGTAATTAATATAAGCTGTTAAAAACGGGCTTTATGACAATGCCCGTGACAAAGTATTTATGACCAAATATTTATATCAATGCACGTTAAAGAAACGCACGCACGCACGCACGCACGCACGCACGCACGCACGCACGCACGCACGCACGCACGCACGCACGCACGCACGCACGCACGCACGCACGCACGCACGCACGCACGCACGCACGCACGCACGCACGCACGCACGCACGCACGCACGCACGCACGCACGCACGCACGCACGCACGCACGCACGCACGCACGCACGCACGCACGCACGCACGCACGCACGCACGCACGCACGCACGCACGCACGCACGCACGCACGCACGCACGCACGCACGCACGCACGCACGCACGCACGCACGCACGCACGCACGCACGCACGCACGCACGCACGCACGCACGCACGCACGCACGCACGCACGCACGCACATTAAGAACCCCCCTGGGGTTCTTAATGTGACGGGTGTTGTCAAGGGCACCTCCGCCAGGCTCTGCGTTACCGGGAGGTGGAGTGCTGGCTGTCATCTTTTCTCACTCCCTGTAGGGGCTCAAAGAGTGCCACTCTGTACTTCTCAAGGACTCTCAGACCGGGGGGATTATTCTGCCGTCACCACGCTGACTGTCCGTCACGCTCCCTCTCCCTGACCGTGCTAAACCTTTTGCTCTTCCCTGGTCTTGTGCAAGCTCGCCTTGACCTTAGAGACATATGTAGCGCATGTTTCAATCAGACCAGGCTAGCCTAATGTTTGTTAATAATTCAATGTTTCAACGCTCTAATTGTTTAGCTGTAATTGTTTTTCATTTTTTTGTTATAAATAAAAAGGTTACATTTCAAATAGGGCTGTCAAGCGATTAAAAAAATGAATCGAATTAATTACAGGCTCTGTGATTAATGAATCTAAATCAATCGCATACTTACATTTTTCCGAGAAAGTATTTAAAAATAATTTATTTTGAGTAATTTATGGCAGGTGAGTGGAGTGAATCAATGAATAATTGACAAAATAGACTTTAAAGTTCAATGTCTCTTTTATTTAAAACATGTCTTTCATTAACATAAGGTCCATTTTAAGATCAAATTAATTTCCGTTTCCATCTCACTCAAGATTCAGCGCCAGCTTCAGGGGCTGTGGCAGCTCGTACCTGCGAGCTTGCTACCAAATGTTTTGCGTTGAGGTGATATTTAAGGGTTGATGACCTCCGGTGATAGGAAAATTCCTTACTACAGAGATTGCAGATAACAGTGTTCCTAACAGTTCCGTCTGGGAGTTGTTTAAACTTGAATTTTCCATTCACGTGGGCCGAGCAGCATCTTCTCGTCTGCCTCCATTTTGTTTCAACAAAATTGATGCACCGGGTCAAAGGGCACTATAGAAGCGTGATTAATCGTGATTAATAATTAATTAATCGAAATTAACACGTTAATTTGACAGCCCTAATTTCACAAGAGCAGCACTGACATCTGCCAGACACATTTCTCCTCTGAAACCAAGCATACCAAAGAAATTGGAGAACAAGAGTACAAATACTGGAATAGAAATGAATGCTGGACAGATCCTTGTGCATCTCCTGGCAGAGAACTGAGTCCTAGCTGCTCCGTGCGGCCGCGGTCCAGCCCGCCTCCGCCGCATTAGTCCTCTTATACAACCTGCCGTTCAGCAATCTAAAAATACCCTGGAACAACAACAACCACTTGGCGCCATTACAGGCTCATTGATGCTGTTTGGCCGCCATTCTACACACGCAGGCAAGACAAGGCAGGCACCAACCAACCACACCTTATATAACCAAGTCTTGGGTTTTCGTACAAGATATCAGATGGCAATGTTTTTCAGGTCTACATCCTGCATAAGTATGATGGCTCGCTCAGGTCATATGATGTGGTTTATTCAGAGGAAGAGAAGGGCACTTCACATTTCCCTCTCACAGTGCTCGTAGCTTGGACCGAGGGCTTTATCTGTTGCTCTGTATCACAACCACGCCGGCTTTGACTATAGACCATTTCAAACAAAGGCCCTGAAAGAGTCCCAGACACAGGGCTCCGGGTGAATAATCCCAGCCATGGAGACCCAGGCTGCAGCCTCCCTATCATTAGCGTGGCCTAGTGACTGGGAGGCACTAGCGGAGGCTTCCGTTACCCACAGGACTTAATTACCGCATTGTGCTGCCGTCCCTGAGGATCCACAGGCACTGATCCGAAGAGCGCTTAGCGGAGCGACCCGGGAACTGCCTTTAACGCCTGCTAAACTCCCCCGGTCCGTTTGCAGATGAGGCCATGTGTGAATTGTGGGTGTACTGGGCCCTAGTAATACTATATTTCACGAGTTATTGTGGTGGCAAAGCATGCATCTCACTACCCTCCTTTTCTTTCTCTTTCTCTCTCTGTGTGTGGGGGGCATTCCTGTTCTTAGGAGCGTGGCAGTTCCATGGGGAAGCTGGAGCCCATCTCCCCGGTGAGCCCGGCCCAGATGGACCCTGACCTGGATCTGGTGTCCGCCCGCTTCTCAAAGGAGGAGCTCATCCAGAACATGGACCGCGTGGACCGGGAGATCACCATGGTTGAGCAGCAGATCTGCAAGCTCCGCAAGAAGCAGGTATGTGTGTCATCAATCCCTGCGTGAACCTCTGCTGACGATCTGCTCTGCTGACCGGTTTGAGAGACATCACTGCCATCAAATCTGGTTTGAATGTGGCCATCAATTTAGAACGACGTCATCGTCATTACTTTGATACATGCTTGACGTCGTCTACCATTGTCGATGAGTCACTAATACATTTTCCTTCCCTTGTTTTTAACATTTTAATCATCATATTGAAACAGTGAAACTATGAAGGTGTGTGCAATTTATTACTTAATTTCATGCCGATGCAGTACCACTCAAAAGAGTATTACTGGCAATATTAGACATTATTCCCCACTATCATTAACCACTCCTAGTCCTGGTATCTTTCATTCCATCTGGAAAGCCACTCCTCCCTCCAGGAGACTTACACATGATATGTCACAATGCAAATAACTGTTTATCAGAAGAAGCGAAGTAGCAAAACTCTGAACCATTAGGAAGGTTTCAATATTAGGACCAAGCAATCCGAGGAATCACCCTAAATTACAAAACGCGTAGCAATGTCGGAAGAGAAACTATTGATTATTAGTTTCCACATCCGAAGTAACCATAGCGTCCAACCATATCCAAGTTATATGTAGACATTTGAATACTCTTTTTACACTTTTACACCCCAATGCGCGGACATTTTAAGCACTTTGCAGTGTTGGCGCCCGCATTGGCTTGGCATAACAGTGACGTGTAGATGGTAGATCCACGATTGTGTTTCTTTACCCCAGCACAACATTTCCCAGCCAGGCGTCTGCTGGCATCGGCTCAGTGAGAAATGCTTCAGGAGAAGCAGCGCTGTGCTGTAATCGCCGTATTAAAGCCCACTGATTGGCCCTCGCACAGCGTGCCCGATTGTTCCTTAGTGTTGCCTCTGGGAAGCCAAATGTTCCCCTCTCCTTCCTACCAACAGATCCAGGAAAGTAGGTTAAAAATACTACACGGCTATAAATAACAGCTCCTCCAGGGGGCTGCATGATTATGGCAGGCCTTTTCAACCACCGCTATTCCTCCCTTACAATCACTTTTTATGTAAAGAAAACTTGGACGCCTGCCAAATTACTTTAAGTGGGAAGCCACTAAACACCTACTCTCCACTGGCCCTCCCCCTTCCATTGCATCCCCCCCTCCCCATGCCAGCCTGTGGTGATTCCTCTTTTTCCCCCCAACCCATTTGATGCCTGTTTCCTTTGGCTGCCCCTCAGAATACATAAATCCAGGCCACTTGCAGCGGCGTTGTTATGAGGGGAGCACTCAGTTCTGGCAACAGGGTCCAAGAGGGTAAGGGGAGTAGGAAGTGGTGTTTGAACTGTTTAAGATTCTGCCAAGAGACCCCATCGTTTTTCCTTGACTGTGCTTTTTAAAAGATCTACACCAGTCCATTTCAGATCAAATGGATTTTCTCCTCCCGTCTGTCTAAGTCGCAGCAATAATTCTACACCTGCAATGTTAAAGTGGCATGGTCAAACTTTATTTAAAGTGGTGTGGGGGACACTGGGGGGCTGGTGTGGCTGCCGGGGGGCTTAGCTTGCTGTCAGCCTGGGTTGTGTCAGCCAGCCCTCCTAGTGGCTGGGTTGTCTTGATTTACTCTGGTGGGCTCTTGAGTAAAAGCCCACCGGGGAGGGGGGGTGGGGGCTCTTTGTGGAATGTAGGAACCCCCGACACCACCAGAACCATTCCCCTCCCCTGCAGAATGGGTGGCCTCTCGGGACCTGTGTGAATGTACAGTAGCTTTCAGTATGAGCAGCAAGCTAATCTCAGTTAAATGCAGGGTTATCCTGGCTCAGAAGGGGAATTGGGGGTAGGGGTGTGTGATATGACGATATTGGATTGTGAAAGATACAATGTCTGTACCATCCGCCAATACAGAGAGATGGTTAGAATGTGCACTGTAGCGCAGTACTATCAGTTAAAGTTCCATGGCATTTACAAACACCAAAGCAAACCTCTTTATAAGAGTTATTAAGGATTGTTATTATTATTATTATTGGGCGTCCCGGACACCTTTAGTATAACGCAAAACTGTGGATGGTATAGCGCCGTCTGAGCAGCAGTTTATTTTTGGTCTTGGCGTCAGAGTGCGGGTTGTGCTTCTCGGACACTTGTAGTATAACGCCATGGTGTGTGGCAGATTTCATGGACAGCATAGCTAATTATAACACTCGTACACGACAACGGTACTATTAGAAGTAACATTAAGTTGCCGTGGGTCCTAACCCTCCCTCCTAGAACTCTCACCCCAAAACAGATGAATCTTTTAAATTTCATAATGTTCTAATTCAGCAGAAACAGCGGGTTCACACTTTATACTTTAATGGTGTGTTGGTTAACTCTTTGTCTTCACATCTGTTCATCACAAAACCTGCACCGCTAGAAAGAATGTAGAAGCATTAGACTGATTACAAATTAAAAATACATCATCGTGAATCAAGCGTTCTAGTGAATTGTAGAACAGTGTATACAGCAGTGGAGTCTTCTGCAGTGAGGAGAGGGAGGAAGATCCTCCTTAAAATGGTTGAGAATAAAAAAAGTAGATTGTCCAGACTACTGTTATGAATCAATGCCCTTAATTATGACTACTTTAATGCCTTTGTTTATGTAATGTTTTTTTCCCTAGGTAAAGGGATATTAGCCTCGCTGTGGAGCAGCCTGGAGGGAGGGGTTATCCCCTCAAGTCTAGGCTACGAAAACCAACAAACTCGCTCAGTCGTATGCCTCATTTCCACCGAGCGGTGCGCTACTGGTTGTTGCGGTACACTGCGGCTCTGTTCGCTTATATAAATATTGACGAACAGAGCTACGTTTCCGTTGCCCGCGGCCGGGCTGCGGAGCCTGCGGCTGGGCTGACCGCGGCCAAGCTGCGGAGCCCGTGAGGAGGATTGACTAGATCTATAAATGAAGTCCATCAATCTTAATCGGCTTAACACCATGACCAACATTCTGAAACACCCATTAACATCCACATTTGCCTCAAACAATGTTAGGCTTACAGCCCATGAAAATTGTTGTGAAATAATGTTCTTGGTGTTCTTTTAATTTTTTGTTACTCTGACCGTTCCGTTTGATATTGTGGAAAGGATGTTGGTGAATGTTTCAGAGCATTTTAAATGACATCACTTTTGGTTTTGTGTCTTCATTTTTCGTAAGACAATTGTAACTGAAAATAAACATAGCCAAATTACAACCAATAGCTTCAGTCATTGAGGGCAAATATAGGCCCAGATTTTATTCATTTGTTTTACAAGAGTAGGCCTGATTTGACCAATTGGCTTTGCATCCTTCCCTTCTGTCCTAATAGTCCATGACATGCTGCCCACCAGCTTTCAAAGTACAATGCTGCCACTGGTGGATTTGTATCAATTCACATAATTATTCCTCCCTGCTATTTTGCAGTTCACCAAAACACCCTGAAACAACTTGAGTTTTGCATAGTTATGCCACCATGCCGTGGTGGCCTTGCAGATATAAAGGGCTCCCACTAAGGTAATGAAAACATTATTCTTGTTTTCATGGAATAATGCAGAAATTAAATCATAGGCTACTTATGAATGAGATATATACATTTCCGCCAAGTCTGTTCCACTAGATGTCACTTTATTCTACTTGCACCTTTAATATATTGCTTGGGTGTCAAAGAACGAAATCAACAGTTTTTTCACCTCCACTCGTAGCCTGGGTAGCCCCGACCATACTTCCAGCGAATTGAGTTCGCCCTGCGAACCAGGGTCTGGAGCGGTCTGGAAAAATACATTTCTTTCTGCTTCCGATACGTTTTTGCAGGAGCCAATCACCAAGCTGGCTTTTCCCCTTAGCGCTATTGGCTGGTTTAACACAATGACGACAGGGAAGCGACGGCAAGCAGCCAATCGCGTACATAGTCAGTTGAACTAGGCCCATTGATCACGCCTCTTGTGCTGAAGAAAATGACGGCAGCTTCCCCAGACCAACGTGGTAATAGCAAGGCTAATTCGTATCCACAGTACAGTACTGACCTGTCTGTTCAATGTATAATATGATTGTTCTGGTCCGGTGTGTAAATAATGTTTCCTGACAGGACATTCTTCTTTGCTAGCCAAAGACTGTTCTTATCCATAGCACTGACTGTAGTTGGCGCCTGGTTGGCTACTAGTATGTCTACAAAGTATCGCCACCCAATGGGCTGAAGACCACATTGCATCCAAAATTACTTGTGTAGCTTAGGGTTGATAATGTTGATAGGTGATATTGGCAAATCATAAGATCCCGATATTTCATTATGAAGATGAAGATATTTTCAGATATTTTCAGACTGAATCAAAGATATCTTCTGACATAGGAATTAACTTGGATCAGCAAGTTCAAGACTGGTCTTGATTGACTGGTCTTTTGTAAAAGAAAATAGCAAATTGTCATCAAAGGCTCACAAACATTAACAAAATCTATCAGAAAAAAATAAATTCTTTAAACTTGAACAAAAAATGAATAACAATAGATAAAATAATAAAATGCAAAAAATGTGTGATCAGAAAATCCTCAACGGTTTTACATGAAGAAAAACCGATGTAATGTTTTTGATCTGCAAAAAGTTGATTCAAATCATCAGGTAAAGGCTCTGGATTCCTTCCTCCCGGACGTTGGAGGGCATCTGTGTGTCACTGCGGTCATCCTGCCTGTCGCTCGTCTCCTGCCTGGCCCATACGGCGAAGCCTAGACTGCTAAGCCTTTAATTATCGGACTAGGGGTATAGTAGCACAACTATTGTTAACGCTGGCATTCGTAAACTAGCAGAAAGGTCCTGGTGCGGCGGCAGGCAGTGGTTTTGTTGACGGGCTTATGCGCTAACCTGTTCATTAACTTGGCCCCAGAGAGCTAAGCCTTATTTATAGTTGCTGTGTATGAACCGCACCAGCCAGCTCCAAATTGAGGTGACGTAATCCAAGCCAATGAATTGCTCACCCCTGTGGTTTTGAGGCTCTGAGTGTTCTTGAGGGAAGATGGAAAATCCATTGCAGCATACAATACCAGGAAATACTTTTGAAACTAGTAAACTAGTTGATGCTTCCTAGAAAGTAAATGTGCTGTTGGTCATCCCCTAAGAATAACATCAGCTTGTCGTTCGCAAGAGTGTTTGGGATATATAATAAGACCACGCTATAATAAGACTGAATCTCCACCTCCATCTCCTCTCCTCTGATTCCTACGTAGAGTGGGTGGTGAAGCAGCGCGTCTAAAATAATAATGTGATGTGTAGTGTGTATTTCTTCCGCATTAAAAAACGTAACAAGCATTTGAATCCTGCATTTACCTTTGAATACCCACCCAACCAAGGAATATCCAAATATTCGGGATAGCACTACAAGGTGACCGCACAAGGCCCTGTGGTGTGCTGCCAGTAGAGAAAAATTGCACATCTGACAGTTTCCCCCCCTTACATTTTGAGATCTGCCCATAAGGAAATCCAAAATCCCTGTGATTAGTTATGATTCCAAATCAAATCGCTCCTTTTAGATGGATTAATGGGTGGATTGTATGAAATGTAGCTGCATAGTTTTAAAGCGAGTATGAAATGTATTCAGCTTGTTGGCTGAGGAAAGGCACAACCTCTCGGCTGGACAGGAGTCCAATCCCTTCACTCCTTTAAAGGGGGCATTGGCTACTATCTTCATGCCAGCTCATGCAGCCTAAGCACTGCTTAAAGTCATGCTATGCTGGGCCTAGTCTCCGTACTGGCATTTGTCCTTGTAGACCCTCGTCTGGGGGTCCTTCGTGTCCCCTCAGGCATCCCTCTTTTTCTCTTTTCTCCAGCTCGCGTTAGCCTTTAGAAAAAAAACTGTTTGTTTAAGGGTACAATTACTAAAATCACCCATTATGAACGTAATCAAATTCTTGGGTATTACTTGGGTGTCTACGTTTTCATCTGAATTCACTTTTAGATGTATCTAAAAATATAATGACGACTATCTGTGGAACACCATGGGAGGGGAGGAGGTGGCACTGATGGAAACTCAATACCAGGGGTTCAGATGTTCTTCCGCAGCAGCGTTGATCTGCACCATTTGTCATCCGTCATGATCCACCGCCCCCTCCTTGTTCCTGGCCTCCGTGCTCTCTGCATCAGCCCTTGCGTGGGATAGTAGATCCATCTGGCCCAGTCTCCCTACGACAGTCTCGAGGGAGAGTGGGCATGCTGCATTGTATTCTTACGAGTAGCGAGTGTTGGTTTGAAACTCGTCCACTTTTCCTTTCATCGGTTTAACGTTAATGATGACAATGTTTGGGAGCAGCACTATTATTTTCTTGTGTTTGATCTTTACTCTTGTCCACTTGTGTCCGTCAAAAAAACATTGCAATCTCCGCAGTGATGTTTGCCCAGGGCTTATTCATATCACCTGAGTCGGAGCTACACTGCAGGTGGAAGACTCTTCTGTAGCTCTGTTTATATGATTTGCCAGCTGGTTCACCTGCAATGTTGACCGCAAGCAAACAAACTCCTAACAATAAAAAAAAAAGCCATGTTGCTTTGTATTCCAATGCACAGACAAGCACGTCAATGTTGATCAACAAGTACTGATGATTTGTAAAGACATGGAGGGGGGGGGGGGGGGGGGGGGGTGGGATGTTTAAAAGGTTATTGAGTGTGTGTGTGTGTGTACATGTGTATTCATGTGTGTGTCTATGTCCGTGCCTTGCAGCACCAGTTGGAGGAGGAGGCTGCGAAGCCCCTGGAGCCGGAGCGGCCCATCTCACCCCCCCCCAGCGAGGCCAAGCACCGCAGCCTGGTGCAGATCATCTACGATGAGAACAGGGTAGGACAGCACACACACTATCCAGTCTCTGCGTGTCTCCGTCTCAAGCCCTGTGTGTGCTCAGAGCAACAGCAGTGTATCATCAGTGCTGAGGATACACTGCTGTGAGTGTTGAGTTGGTGTCAGGCCTTCCCAGAGCGCATCCCCCTCCCAGCGGGGCTCCTCTGCTTGCGAAGCGAAGGAATATACTGTGTGTTAGTGTGTGTGTGTGTGTGTGTGTTGGGGGGGACATTTGAAATAATATATTCTAAAGGAGCCTATGCAGACAATGGTGGGGAAGTCCTCTTACGCTTGGTACACAAACCTAACCCTTTTTTTTTTGGTTTTGGGCCCCATATCCCTCCTACAACTCTCGTCGACAAGTCACGAGTCTTCAACTTTTTAAGCCTGACTATCCTGGCTATCCTGGTTTGGGTATTTTAAGATTGTTTTTTACTACCCCAAAAACCAATTGGGGCCGCACCGTTTTGAAATGGCAAATACTAAATGTTGAATATTTACCATCTGATAATCGGTAGTGTTCGGGACTCTCTGAGGACATCAAGTACGTAGTTCATTGATTGTCAGGTGGAAAAACGATCGACAATTGATAAGACACTCAAGTGCAAAAGCTTACATAGCTATAGTAGGATGGCTACCAACTGTTTGTTAAAACAAAAAGTTATTGATAATTTCCGGTATTGAAAATCAGGAAAGGGATCGCTCAGAAATATATTTGGATAGTATGGGGTGTTCTGCTTGCAAAAACGCAAAAACGTTGCCTTCTGCACACTTGACAACTGATACACTTCACTTTATTCTCATCTATTTGTGCCAGGCATTAAGCTTGCGTTTGTTTATTTTGTAACTCAGAACGAGCAACCTCTACTGAAAGTTAGTCCTATAGGAATTTACAGCGAATGTGTTTGTGTGTGTGTACTCTCTTTGGTAGCATTTTTAGCACCTTATTCCTGAGCCATTTACACACCAAAATTAAGTATCCTCATATTCTAAGTACAGAAAAGCTGCCCATAAGGGAGCTTAGATGTGTGCATTGGTTGGAGTGAAGTCTGGTTTTGTACCCACTGGAAAAGGGCTTGCTGTGCCTGCTAAGTGGGCCGATACTCTTAGTCCACCTAGTGGTGAGACTCAAACCACTCCTTTCATCTTACATGGTTTTAAATAGCTCTCTCTCTCTGTCTGTCTCTCTGTTTGTGTCTCTCTCTCTCTCTGTTCGTCTCGGTCTGTGTCTCTCCATCTCTGTCTGTGTGTGTGTGCGCTGGGATAGTGTTGGCCTCAGACTCAAAAAGGAATAAGTAAGGCTCTTTGAAGGCGTCCCTCGTGACAGACGGGGAGAGCAGTCCTTCACTGGTTATACCCACCCCCCCTCTGAGAAGACCCTCAGGTGGAGGTTTCTTGGTGGTGGACAGAGAAGCAAGGCATGCACATGGCTGCTCTGGGCAACAAGCTACTTTATTATAGTCAAGGACTGTGTGCATTGCTGAAAGAGGTTCTGGACGACCTCGGACCCTCTTAAAGTCCCCAGCCTAGAACGTGCATTAGAGGATCTGTGTATAGCATAACAGTCTGAATAACGTAGTCTTTGTAATGTATCTCAAGAAATATAATATTAGTCTAGTTTGTGCTGCTATGCTATTTAGATAACGTTGCCATTGCATAACATAAATCTTTATTGTTGCCAGATCTTATTTTAGATGTTCAGTGCTGCTTATATTCTGCTCATTTGTAGACGCCCTTTCCATCTTTAGAAAGTAATCAAATGTAAGAAATGTTTGTGAACGTGCCGATACGATCACTCCATAAGCATTTCGTTTTTGTTTGATCAGATGCCAAATGCACTAAAGAAGTACATTTCAACCATTTCTGGTACATATTTCTGGTGCAGACTTTACTCTTGCTATACTGCTATACCTGCAGGGCCTTGTGTGATTAGTGTTCAAAAGAACCCATCCATCCTCAGAGCAAAGCCTCACAAAACATACTAGTTTTGTTTTGCTCGTCAGGCGAGCAAAACAAAACTAGTATGTTTTGTGATTGAGACTATCAATTTTCGGTTGAATATGTGCACAGCGCCGTGTTTGAACCTTGCCGACAAAGAAGGGGCCAGCAGTTAAAATGACCTCCGTTCATGCTTTGTTTGAAGGCCTTGGGTTATGTAGTGATTTTGCGGATGTCCCCTGAAGACGTCTGTACTGTTATATCTATAAACAAATCCTGTGCACGTTCATTTCTCATGGTCGTATACCATCACCACTGAGACCATTATAACCCTGTGTGTGTGTGTGTGTGTGTGTGTGTGTGTGTGTGTGTGTGTGTGTGTGTGTGTGTGTGTGTGTGTGTGTGTGTGTGTGTCAGCACCTGGCTGTAATTACTCCAGCCCTCCCATTGGGCCCTATGCTTTTGTCAGGGCGGTGTCGTGTGTCCCTTGGGGGCCCGCTGTCACCGGACCAGCTCTTCCTGACAGTGATACAGCCACCCCACTGATGGCCCTTTGTCAGAAGACCCCGCGGGGCTGGGGCCCCAGCGCCCTGTGACAGCAACACGAACCCCCCAGCACACGGCCTGCCCGGCTGGCTTTCCTCAGAGCCCTCTGGAGCTCTCCGTCCTTGCTGCAGTAAAACACGACCTGCCGCTATAGCCTTCGTGGTTTTATTGCACATGTTCTTCATCGGTTTCTATTAGTCATAGTTCCATAACGTCAACCCTTGTTTCAGCAAATTGTCAGTTTCCACCTTTGTGTTGACTTTATCCTATTTGAAAACGTTGAGGTGTAGCCTCTGGCAGGGGTCTTTATGTGACCCTCTGGTCCGGACCCTGTCATCCTGCCTCACCACTGTAGCTCAGCTTCGCCACTGTTTACAGGAAGCCCCATCACAGCTGTGGGAACTTCTTCACTTAATTGCATTTTAATCAAAATCGCGGTGTTGTCCTCGGCAATTGGTAATCGTGAAAAGTAACAATTAATATAGGAAAAATGCACGCCTGTTTCATAAAAATTAAGTTTAATTGCTGTAAGTCATTTCTATTATCTATGATACTCTCCTGTAGTATCATAGATTATATGAAAAAAGTTATTTTTCACTTTTCCTCTATGTATCCCCCATTCAATATTACACATGTCCCGATCTTAGTCAATGAGGGAATGGCGTGGTGCTACTGCCATGTATGGTCAGTCACGAGTGTATTGCTACAGTTAGGATTGGCGTGGGGTCGTGCAAAATGTGCTCTGAGGCAACAGCACGCCGTCACTATGCCTCCGCACCGACGCTTTAAACGGAATAACACCGTAAAGTTTAACGGTTGCACCATCGCTGTTGTGTCAACTGACGGGTCCTTTTAACTGCTGGTTCTGCCTAGCTGGAATTAATGCTTAATTTGTTAAAACGAGGGCAAAATGTTTCAAAAAGCTCCACCTTCTAATGATAACTGGTTCGTAATTACTCTAAAGTCGTCATTTAAGTTGTTTTTGTTGTCCTTTTCTGTCGATCAGTCGTCAGGAAGAGTGAGTGTGTTTCCCCTTCACCTAGAGCAGCGCTAATGCTGCGGTGCAATGCCGTTGACGCTTTGCAAAGTGTACCTACAATGCTTTCTGTGGCCGTCCGGTGTGCAGCCTGCTTCACATTGAAGCTCTCCTGTAACCAAGGTGCACTCCAACCACAAACTTCCTCCACACCACACTCTTCTCAGTGGCGGCTGGGGCATATTTCTCCAGGGGGGGGGCTATACCAAAAAACAAGCAATCTAACACTGTGTCACAACAGTGTATTTGAATAAATGAAATGTCCTTTATTTCTATTTGCTGAGCTGAATGCTTTAGATACAGTAAGTTAAGGTACTTCAATTTGTGCAAATTCATAACAATGAATATCTTTTATACTGTGACTGGTTATGGTAAGAATAAGAGACTAAAGTAAGTGAAAGGTGCCTCAATAAGAAAGAATTCTGCAGTGCTTCCTCTGTATTCATTTAGCAGTGGTGAACCACCACCGCAGGGAAATTACCACCACTGCAAACATGTGTACAAGCATTTCAATTTAGCCCTAATTTAAGCTATAACTAAACTAAGTGTAGTGCAGATGGTTTAGAAGTAGTGATTATATCATAATTAAAAAGATTTTTAACATGCAAACCTCTATTTTAAACATAACTTAAACATAACAAGCAACAGATATGAGGCTAAACTAGAATTATTGCCATAAGCACCACAGCTGTATTCAATTTACAAAAGAAACACATATCACACTTAACTGAGTGGCAGATAAACACAGTTAGGGCTAATAGACAAATAATAAAAAAATATATATATGGTACAATATATGAATTGCCAAGTCCCGTCAAAAAGCTACCTGAACTTTTCCACCGTGTGGCTTAAAATTGACTTTTTGTGCATTCATTATGCCCTCTCCTTGAGAGATGCATGTTTCTCATGACTCTATTATTAAAGTCGAGGAAGTCTTGACAAGTTTCTTCTCCATAGAGAGCATGGCCAATGCAGTGATTCGATCCTAAGGCAGTGTGGTCCTGAGGGAGGTCTTGGTTCTCTTCAGTGTTTTCAGATTCAGCTGTAGTCCCAGGACTTGTGAACAGGATCTTCAGCAGAGCCACAGTCTCTGAGAGGGTGTCCTGAAGAAGGTTCTCCATGAAGAGATGGTACAGAGCCACAGCACGGCTGCAGATCTTGAACTCATCACTGCTGGAGAGGATTGAAAATTCAGTGTTCAGCTTGCTCTTGTTCCGCAGTGGGTACACCTTCATGGTGGTGTTCAGTGCTGCTTCAGGGAGCTGGCTGTTGTATCTTTGGTTTCCGAACATTGTTGTGGATTCCCTGTTTGTGTACTCCGTACAGAGCTTCAAGTGTGCAACACGCCACAAATCTCTGTAGGAATCCTTTGTGGTCGGTGATAATGTCATTGTTTTGTGTTCTCACCGTTCATACACAGCGGCCTTAGATTTGAATCCCCAGCACGTGATCGCTCTCACGTTTAAGAAATGAAATCAGTCGAAACAACCCACCTCTCTTAATGTCTGTGTTGCATCAGTCCTGTCTTGAAATAGTGAAACAGTGGTGCTGTAAAGCAGCAAGATGGCTCAGCGCCAATAGAGCATTTTTTGAGGTCTAGAGGTCTGCTCGGCCCTCTGCCCTACTCCAGCCAGCTGTGGGCAGGGGGTGGGGGCTTGGTTCATCAGGTTGCTTGCTCTTCCTTCTGTGAGAGTGCAACGTGACGGGATGGGACACAGCGTAGGGGAGTGGTGGCAGATCTGGACGGATGGAGAGGACGGGAGGTTGGCGGTGTGTGTGTGTGTGTGTGTGTGTGTGTGTGTGTGTGTGTGTGTGTGTGTGTGTGTGTGTGTGTGTGTGTGTGTGTGTGTGTGTGTGTGTGTGTGTGTGTGTGTGTTGTTCGGGGACATGGAGTGAGATGAGGCAACAGAGCATGTGTCACTTTGCCAAGAAGAATCTGTGTGATCGATGATTCAGAGGGTGGGAGACACTGCCCGCACAGTACCTGCTGCTGGCTGAAACCACTTCCATTCACTTTTATGTCCCATTTATTTAGCTATTACTACGTCTGCACCCCTGCTCCCCGCCCTTCCCCCGTTCCTCCTCCTTTTATTTAGTGCGGCCAGACCTGCTGGGTTCTGAGGGCTGAGGGGATATCTGTCTCTCTCAGCACACACCCCTGAACCGTCTTACCTTCCAGCATCCACAGTACCTCTCCCCTTCCGTCCCTCACTCCCATTTTCTATCTCTTTTGCTTATCCACTCGTTCCCTCGCTCTTCTGCATGCCATGCTCGCTCCTTACCTCTCTGCTCTCTCTCTAGCTGCCTCTGGTCTCTATCTCTCTACTGTCTCCCTACCTCTCCATGGCTGTCTCTCCCTCTGTGGTCTCCCTACTGCTCTCTGCTGTCTCCCTCCGCTCTCTCTAGCTGTCTCTGCTCTCCATCGCTCTACCGTACCTCTCTATAGCTGTCTCTCTTTGCGGTCTTCCCTCCTCCCTCTGTTGTCCCTCTGCTCTCTCTTCTGCTCTCTACTGTCTGTCTCTCTGCTCTCTCTCTCTCCGCTGTCTCCCAGCATCAGATATCTCTTAACTGCTCCTTCATCTCTCCCTATCCATCTGGTCTCTCCCTAGCGCTCTGATCTCTCCCAACCTCTATTTTCTCTCCCTAGCTCTCTGTTCTCTCCGTAGATCTCTGGTCTCTCATACCTCTGTGTGCTCTGAGGTGAGGGATGTTTTTCTCGTCTCTCTCTCTCTCTCTGGATGAGAGGGAGCGAGAGGGAGGGGATACAGAGCGACGCAGCGCACTACAGTCCAGCTCATCTTAAAAGCTATATTATTAGTTAAGTCCATCCATCCTGCCAGTCCAGCCCGTTTTAGCTAGCCCTTGCAGGGCTGTGTTGCCGTGGTGATACCAGAGGTGCTGTTGGGTGACTTACGTGTTGCTGTTGTGTGTTCTCCTCTCTGTAGAAAAAGGCAGAGGAGGCTCATCGGATACTGGAGGGACTCGGGCCCAGGGTGGAACTGGTGAGTGTGGGAAACAGCATCTGGTGACAACATGATCAGGTTTTGAGCATCGCTGTTACATAATATTATGTGAATAGATTTGGAAAGGAGAGGTTGTTGTTCTATTGGTGTGAGTGAGCCCCTAATGGGGGGGGGGGGGGGGGGGGCTGACTTTCAATGCATGCATGATTGGTTTGACCAAAGATTGTACTGCAAAGGCTTGTTGATGTTTTTTTGTCGTTGAGAGTTGATTTGCTCCAATTATTCCATGATACTTCAATATATACCAGATATTTTGTTGTAGGTTGGCTTGGTATATGTCATGGTTATAGTGGGGTGAACAGATTCTACTTCTTCAAAGAAGGATTCTGTGAGATCATTTATATTGCATTACATATGAAAGTTGTAATATATCGTTCCTGTCCCATTACTGTACGGCTAACTTATCTTCTGATCTGTCCTCCTCCAGCCTCTGTACAACCAGCCCTCGGACACCAAGCAGTACCATGAGAACATTAAAATGTAAGTCTGTCACACACCCGCGCACGCGCACACGCACGCGCGCGGATTGACGATCATAACTGTGTACACACGAACAAACACATGCACGCACAAACAGATATCCTCCTGCCCATTTGCCCACATGCATCTTGAATACCTTTTTGGTATTTGTCAAGTGTTCTTAGCTGTTCATTGTCCAAAGTGAACACCTGCCACCGGCCATTGGTGGATAGATTTGACCATTTGGTTTGAAAAGAAAGGGTTACATAATAAAACAATGGCTAGGCAGATGGACACTCGCACATAGAAAGAGGAAATACCCAAAGGACCCTGCTGTTCTCTCATCCCAGCAGCTAACATGACTTGCAGGCGATGATCAGTTTAACCCAGTTTGTGTTCAGCAGTCTGCAGTGTTTAGCCTTAGCCTAAAGTTAGTTTCTTGACATTTTCTTCTCAGATTACTCAGTACATGGACACTCAGAGTTAAGCAATGGATTGTTCTGCTAGAGTCCTTTCGGCTCTTTAGGTATTTGATCATCATAGGTAACCATGTGGCAATTTAAAGAGCACTGAACCAATTAGATTTGATTGCATGGTACGTGCTGAATTAGCGTTCTAACCAATGCCACGCCTCGTTCATCTTGGTGCTGGAGATCTTACTGGTTTAGACCCTTGAGCTTCGGCGGCTATTATATTAACCTCCTAGCTGCTAAACTATCTGGCCCCGTTTCTGACCTTTTGTTTAGAATTGTTCTGCTGCTAACAATATTGGAAGAATATTACATAACAAAATGACTCCTGATTTCGATTTTTTGTTGCAGTATGTTGCAGGTGTAACACAGGAGACCATATCTGTGTAACTCAGGGTTTCAGGGCTGGACTTGGCATCACACAAAGGAATGCTTTTGAACTTAACGGTCTAGCGATTCAGATCATATTATACCGATAGGGGATATCGTAGTCGACACAAGTATCCCTGTGCGTCTTAACGGTGCCCCACGCTGTATACGCTGTATAAAATTACAGCCCCACGATGTATTCCACTACACACATCTGCTCTGACGGGGGGTTTGCCTCGGCTGCATGGGGGGTTCCTCTCCCCGTTGACGCAAGAGAGCCAGTGTGTTTTGGACTAAGGGTTTGTTGTGACAGATTAAAAAGACATTTTGGCAGCAGCGGGGGGGGGAACGCTTATCCCAAGCCTCGGCATTAGATGAGCGCTAGACGCACACACCGAGAAGTGAGCGCCCTCCCCCCCCCACCCCATGCCAGCTGTGGCGCTGAGCTGGAGAACTCCCCAAACCTAACCGGGCAGAATGACTCATGTAGAATCAGATTATGTCATTCAGTGGGGAAAGTGACCTTACCATAGATAGAATAACAATCAGCAGTGAGACTCGGTCTTCCAGTGGAGGGAGAGACGGACCCGTGGCTGCCAAGGCAGATTACTGGCCCTGGCCTTGATTTGAGGGAGCTGCCTGTTCCCAAGGCTTGGACCCGCTTTACAAGTCTGGAGTCTCTCTCTCTCTCTCTCTCTCTCTCTCTCTCTCTCTCTCTCTCTCTCTCTCTCTCTCTCTCTCTCTCTCTCTCTCTCTCTCTCTCTCTCTCTCTCTCTCTCTCTCTCTCTCTCTCTCTCTCTCTCTCTCTCTCTCTCTCTCTCTCTCTCTCTCTCTCTCTCTCTCTCTCTCTCTCTCTCTCGTTTGTGTGTTGCCATCGATCACTCCCTCATCTGCTTCTCCCTCTCTGTCTCACTCTGCACAAACCTCGCTAAAGTAAACTATTGAGATGTAATGGATTTTAAGGGTGGCATCCAAGGACATGCTATACTGTGTTTCTTTGAGAGCACAGTGCGTGAGTGTTTACTTGGCATATGCAAGCTGGATGCCGTGCGTGGCGTTGAAAGCATTTTATTTTTCAAAATGAAATGAAAACCTGTGAACTTTTTAAAGGAACGGCTCGTATTTAGGTTGAAGAGACGGTGACATTTCACACATGCTCGCTTTCTCTCTCCCCTCCCCCGCTCTCCTAAAAGAAACCAGGCCATGAGGAAGAAACTCATCCTGTACTTCAAGAGGAGAAACCATGCTCGGAAGCAGTGGGTGAGTACAGAGCACGGCCGCATCCTTTGACCCCCCCACCAGCCCCTTATTCCGTACGTCTGACACACCGTAGAAAGAGCACACGAGAACTGCGCTCCGATGCACACGGGCTGCTCGGAGCTCTGGTCCGACTCCCCGAGGGCTGAACTGGAATGGCCTGTGGTGTGTGGATAGCATGGACCTTTTCTTTCCCCGATTTATTTTGATTTTCGATCTCAAGGAGTTTCAGCAAAACATGAATGGACTTTATATAGCGTGTGTGTGGAAGCTTGCTGCCGCTAATCGAGTCACTCGGAGTCAAAGGGCGGCGCTATAAATAAAGAATGGATCGATGAAGCGAGCTCCGAGACCCCACAGACAGGCAAACCTCCAACCCAGCACTTTTCTTATTACAGAAATGAAAGATTTATAGAAATTGAGCGCAGAAACAGTGCATTAGACTCTACAGATACACTGTTCAGCAACTGCGAGTGTGATAATGTAGATGTATTGCTTGAAAGATGCAGACAAGCCAAGTTCCTCGCTCTAACACGGCGAGGGATGAAGCAGCGAGAGATACAGCCCACGTTTGTGTCCAGCCTCCTCTCCTGCTGTGTGTAAACTCCGGAGGGGGGGGGCTGGAGGGAGGAGGCTGGCAGACAGACCACAGGGAGACCGGTGCTTTGAGAGGCTTTCAAGGCTCGTATCTCCTCCAGGGTTAATGGGCTGCTTTACGGCCTGCGTGGGCGTGCACCATCCTGGCTCAAAGCCAAGCCCCCCCCTTATGGTGTCAGAATACTAACGCCGCAAGGATACTCCGTCAACAGAACAGTCACATGACAGAACGGAGTGAAGCTAGGACACTGTTAGAAATGATAAACGTGTAATATCCTCGCAATTTGTCACATGCTAAATTAGTACGATGACCTCTCTGCCATGCGGGGCTCTGGAGACAAGTGTCTGTATGATGATGCTGACCGCTCGCATGCGTCAGTGTTTTAATGAGGCTGCAAAGGGAACGAAGAGAGCGAGTAGACGTGGATGACTTGTGAAGGGTGTCCTTGGGCCGTGTTCTGAGTGCCCCCTCCACTGTGCGCGCGTTACCCCTGACAGGAACAAAAGTTCTGCCAGCGCTACGACCATCTGATGGAGGCGTGGGAGAAGAAGGTGGACCGCATCGAGAACAACCCGCGCCGGCGGGCCAAGGAGATGAAGGTGCGCGAGTACTACGAGAAGCAGTTCCCCGAGATCCGCAAGCAGCGGGAGCTGCAGGAGCGCATGCAGAGGTGAGGGGTCCCCCGTCTCCTCCCTGGGAGCGTCTCTCTGGGGGGGGGAGGGGCGGGTGCCACGGTCTGAGGAGACCGTGAGGGACGTGGGTCAAAAGTTCACAGCCAAAATAATCTTGATGAATGTTGCTGACGAAATGTTGCTGACGGAAATCAGTCGGGAAGCGTATATGCATCATCTTAGTAGAATTGCGGTTGAAAAATAAGTCAACCCTCATCCTGTGAAGTTTGTTTATCTATAATGTTTATTCCCAGTGTAATATGAGGAGTGACAGTTTGTGGATGAGGGGGCATTATGATTACTTGGTGTGTCTCGTGAGCCTCTGGAGGGTTCATCAATACTTCAATGCTTTGGAGACGTTTGTTTTTATTGATATCCAAATGGAAACTGTTGAACTGCACTGTTTTGTTCAAAAGCAACCTATATTCACATACCGCAGGTCAACTTTGGCTTGTAGCGCGCCGACTGCGATGAATGATCAATACTGATGACGGAGGGCAGCCATTTTTTTCTATGAATGTAGATTACCACTATGGCTACAGCAGTGACCAGCGAACAGTGTCCATGGTGACCATGACCAAGATACCTGATCGGTTCAGCTGATTTATGTTTAGGCTAGAGGTCTAGAAAATCGACCGAGAAATAGTGTATTTTCTGCAAAGTCGCGTCGTATGTGTAGTGTACAGTCCAATTCAGGGCCATGATTTGTAATTTTTTTATTAAACTGGAAAAAAATACCAGCAAACAATTGTGTTCGATGTTAAACACCCGAAACGCCAAAGACTTTTTCTTGGCCAAGGTGCTTTTGATGCTGTTGCCTGGTTACCAATCAAATGGCTGCCTGCTTGTTTACCAGTTACAAGGCACAAGACTAAATATTTTCCACTGGTGATTATTTTATTTCATGTTGTTGCTACCAACATTGCTTATAAGTCAATGACAAAATAATAATGCTTTGACTGATGGACTTAAAGTTGATTCTGAAATCTTAAAAATATGGTTGATGTATTCTAAACCATTCACGTTGGCCATTTGCTTCGACCGCAAAACCAAGTTCACAACAGGATGGGATCAGCACCATTACATATGAAACCAACTTTTCCTCTGGTACATTGTACTAATGGATTCCAAGGTTGCATGTAGGACCAGTTGGTCTCTTTGAACCCGTTGTTAAGCTAAGCTACCGCACAGCTGGATGTTAACCTGAACCCCCATGTCTCGTGTGTTTCCCCGCCCGTAGCCGCGTGGGGCAGCGTGGCAGTCTGGCATCGTCCGCAGCCCGCAGCGAACACGAGGTCTCGGAGATCATCGACGGCATTTCGGAGCAAGAGGTGAGAGCCCCCCCCCCCCCCCCCCCCCCCATCCATCCTGTAGCCTCGCTTCATCTCCTGACTCCCGCTTGTTTTCCTCCCTGCAGAACACAGCAGACAAACTCATCACACTGTCCACCCCTTCAGTGGAGGAATTAGCATTTTAACCACATCAAACCAGTGGCTCCTTTTATGAAACAAAGAGCGCTTCTACAGCTAGTCAAGCACATAAGTAGGCGTGCAAGCTAATGATTCCCTTGGTTGGTGTAGAAATTGTGGCAGTCATGCAAACAGGAACGCACACACATATAGACACACACAATAATGTGTAGACGTCTTGCTCTTACTTTGAAGGTTGTCAGTGGAGTGGAAATGTTAGTTCCTCGTACGATGCTGTGGCCTTCCTCTCCCAGTGGGCTCGACGCTCTTTGCCTCCACATCACTGTCTCTCCCTGTTCTCCCTTGGGTGCCTCTGGACCCCTGCTGTGTGGATCTGTCTGGAATTAATTCAGTAGATCTTGTATAACTTACAACTTACTCTCTTACATTAGACGTCGGAGCGGTTATTTATTGTTATTTAGTTTTGATCTTATGATTGTGATGGTTGAAATCAAGAGAGAAACCAATTTCTTATTTTCTGAGCTGAATCCGCTGTATTTACGCGACAGCCCAGAAACCATTTCCTGTCGTCTCCTGACCTCTCACACACTTCAATGTGCAGAGCTTTACACGGCCAACGCATCGCTGGTTCCTACCAGACACGGGTGCAGTGGAGCACGCCTCGGCCAGACATTTAGTGTCCGTTTGGGTTTGCCTCACACGGGTCTGGCTTTCTGTATCCCCGTCTCCCAAAAACACACCCCTCTCACTCCCCCTTCCTGTCCCTTCCCTCTGTCAGAATACGGAGAAGCAGATGCGGCAACTTGCCGTCATCCCGCCAATGCTGTTCGACGCGGAGCAGCAGCGCATCAAGTTCATCAACATGAACGGCCTGATGGGCGACCCCATGAAGGTGTACAAGGACCGGCAGGTGATGAACATGTGGAGCGAGCAGGAGAAGGACACCTTCAGAGAGAAGTAAGAAAACACAAAACCTCAGCACCCCCTCCCCCCTTGATTTTCCCTTTGCCTTTTGTTGTGGAGCCTCCACTCTTTGGATGAAACGGGTGCGACACAAAGATCCCCACTAGACAACGGAGATGTGTAGTCGTACCCACCACCATTGTGGGCATGGCTGCTTTTTATTCAGCTCGACATGCCATGGGGGCCTTGAAGCCTTCCCTGTTTAGTGAGGACAGGGAGTGCAGGTGCTTTGTTTGTGCTGTCAAAATGAATCCAGAAGGATTCAGGGGTGGATCAGGGACTCTGCTCACGTGCACACAGCCACACACCAGGGACATCAAGGCCGTCGCAGTCCTTGGGAGACGCCGTCTTATTGCAAAGGAAACGATCAGTGGTACCTGATTTGATGTCTGCTCAGTAATGCTGTGTGTGGAGTCTGACACATTTTATACACGGTTTATTTGTAAAGCATTACACTTGCTGCTTAATCTTTATTTTTTTACATTAACTAAAGCTTGATATAATATATTTTATATATATTTAAATGTGGATTCTTATTTTTGAAATATATTTAAATTCAAATACTATTGATTAATAGCATATATGCCATTGTCAATCATACCCAGAAAAGGATTAGATCAAGATGGTATCGTGCATATTACTAAAATATTGAAGCCCATTGTGTTGATATGAAAATTAAAGGGAGTTCTTCTGATCACAATTAAATGTGAATAAAATATTTTTCATGCTGTCATTTCTAAGAGATTGCAGTTTTACATACTGCTCCATGCCCTTTTTGGACCCTCCATAAACATCCGCAGGAAATGCGCTTTACAGCTCACAAAAATTTGCATCTTCTAGGGAATAGGGAATAGGGATTAAAAGCTCAGAAGAGCATATAGACCAATTTCGTCTAATTTAATAACTGCAGAAAGCAATGGTGTTCAAAGGATCAGAGTTTTTGCGTGTGTGTGTGTCTCATCTCTTGTCTGCCCTCAGGTTCATCCAACACCCCAAGAACTTCAGTCTGATCGCGTCCTTCCTGGAGAGAAAGGTACGTTCCCCACGCTCTGTCTCGCTGCTCCCTGGTGTGAGACACCCGTCCAACGCTGTGTTCCCCTGTTTTAGACGGTGGCCGAGTGCGTGCTCTTCTACTACCTGACCAAGAAGAACGAGAACTACAAAAACATTGTGCGCAGGAACTACAGGCGCCGCGGCAGAAGCCAGGTACGAAGCCGCCTGCCTGCTGAGATCAAAGTGACATTGTGAGCTCTCCTCGAGGGGGGAAGCCTGTCGCCATGCTGAGCAATGACCAGCAATCTCTCTAACCGCCGCTAGCTCAAGCCGATAAAACTCCCAAAGGATAACTGAGTGCGCTAACACACCGACCTCACCCCCCCGCTCTGTGTCCAAGGCTAATGTGTTCTCCTTGTCACTCTCCTCTTCTTCCTCTTCCTCTTCTTCCTTCTTGTCTTGTCTGTTTTTTTTCGCGGGGATCTCCATGGCTAATGAGCTCCCGGGTAGTGCGTATGGCGTCGGCCCCCGGGGGCCCCAGGGTTCAGGGCCTGTTAAGCCGCAAGCCGGTGTCTAATGAAATGGCACATTAATTAACTTGTGACCTTTTTCCTCCTGGTGGGCTACAGGTTTGTGCTAATCCCTCCCGGAGTCAGCTTCCGGCTCATTACCTGATCCCCCCCCCCCCTTCATGTGTAGCCACGCCCCCTGGAATCAATACCCCACTGTCAGAGAGAGAGGGGGTGAGGGAGAGGGAGGGAGAGAGCAGACAGAGGGAGAGCGAGCATTAGAATGTACGTTTGAACATCCCTAGCCGCTTCACCGTAATGGCGTTGTCCGAGAGTAGACATAGCGAGTATAGGCTTCAGGCGGATACTTACTGAATCCCCCTGCCCCCCTAGCCCACAGAGGCAGGAGCCCCAGCCCGGCTGCTCCTTCCCACTTCACCATGTTTTTGGTTTAGATCAGACCAGGTCAGCTATTAGATCAGCATGGGCGGAGCGCGCTAGCAATAAGTGTGTGTGATCACAGCGGAAGGTGATGGAAGGCCCAGCATTCAGCAGTTTCTTCAGGGGCCGGGGGGGGGGGGGGGGGGGGGGGCTTTCCCTTCCCTTCTAATGGGTTTGATTGGTTTTCTGGCAAATTAATCCAGAAAGAGTGGAGGGGCGAGAGAGGCCGTACCCGTATATATTAGGGAGAGAGATGGTAAGACTGCTCACTCTCTTTCTTCTCTCAGTCAATCTTTCTGGGTCTACCTTCAACACCTTTTCCTTTTTGAAATGGCGTCACCACAGGGGCCATATGTCAGGCGTCCTTTGAGTTTGACCTTCAGTGTGGTATGATGAGGATGGCACAGCTAGAAAGCAAACGTCTTGCAGACTTAAAGGAGACGGTAAACAATGTGTGCTAATGGCCAGGCCCTAGGAGGACTAGGGGTGTGAGTGCTTCCTGTGTGTCTGTGGGACTGGCTGCCGGTAGTAGGGCCAGGCCTCAGTCTTCTACTCATCTGGTTGCAGACAGTCAGGAAGTTGATGGGGAAGTGATGTGGGCACTAAGAAAGTCTGTGTAGGCCTCGTCTGTTTGGGGAACCAATTTAAAACACCAAGCCAACTTCCCTTATCTGTCTCATCACCTTTTCGGTGCTTCCTTTCCTCTGTGAGTGTTTGTGTGCCTAAGATGTGTCTTTTTGTCCCCTTTGTGTGTCTGTGTGTGTGTGTGTTTGTAGTTTAATGTGTGTGTGTGTGTGTGTAGGTTTATGTGTGTGGCGTGTGCCTGTGTCTGCCTCTCTGGTGTATCCGGTTTCGTGGGGATCATGTTTGAAGTGTTGTCTTCTTGTTGTCTTGGCCCCTCTCGCAGCATGGCCAGCAGCAGCAGCAGCAGCAGCAACAGCAGCAGCAGGTGAGCCGCAGCAGCCAGGAGGACAAGGAGGAGAAGGAGAAGGAGAAGGAAGGGGAGAAGGATGAGGAGAAGGCCGAAGCAGACGACAAGGAAGATGGAATGAAGTGAGTCCTGTACCGTACCGAGAAAGAGGGAGATCGCGTCTCTCTCTCACTATCACTCCCCAGGTTCGGTCAGATCAATGCTGCTGTAGTTGATTCAGAACAAAAGACCGATGGCTGTCTATCTTTCGGTTTGTACGCAGTACGATTTTCTGAGAAAGTCTAGAGAACAGTTGGGAACAAGGGCGTACTCGGGTTGAGACGAGGCTGTTCAGACACTCTGTTGTTTTTGTTGTTGTTGTTGTTGTTGTTTTTAACATTGTTCAAGGTCCAGCCTTCAGCAAATGAGCTCGAGGAAGTTATGCAGATCAGCTCAGCAGAAAGCGGTTGCACAGATGGTTTTGTTTATTCCCATTGAGTGGAGGCCTCATAAAGACTTTTAGTAGTTGTTATATCGATGGACTTTGCTCTTGTCAGAGAGTACATCCGCGCGAAGAAGACGGCATTAAGTGTTGAATATTTAAAGCAGCGGTCGCCCCCTCAAACATCAATGACAACCCCTGCCCACATACCAGCACCAGCACCAATGTAGTTATTTTAAAGCCCTCCTGCAGGACACACTATTTATCAGACGGAGGTGGTGACGGTGATGAAGCATTCCTGCCCCCGCTGCCTGCACCTCAGGGCCCCGCCACGGGACCCCCTGTGGCCCCCTGCCATCCCCCCTCCTGCCTGTCAGCCCTGCCACAGCTGGCTCCCCTATATTTAGTGTGCAAGCAGCTTCTCTCAGCAAGATTAATGGATGCGGGTGGGTTTGGGGGGGCGGAGATGAATGGAGGAGCAGGAGGTTCAGCTTCACTCGCTCGTCTCCTGGCAGGCCCATGTGCTGACACTGAATATATTACCTGGCAAAAACACACACACACACACACACACACACACACACACACACACACACACACACACACTGGACTTTGTGTGTATGTGTGTGTCTACTTGGTCTGAGATCTCCTTTTTTATTTTTTTAAGTAAAGCAGTGACTTATATCCCGGTTCTACGAATCCAAAATTGTCACTTGGGCTTACCTTCCAGAGTGGCTTATAGGTAGGTTTTGCAACCACAAAGACTTCAAAGAAAATCGCCGACGCCGTTTTCGGTGATTTGAGTTTGAGTGATAAAACATGAAGTTCTTAATGCCGTCACGATGTAAAGCCAACATGCTCATTTACACTAGAGGTCTGCATAAAAGATGAATTCCTAAAGATATAAACATTGGCATCCCTTCATAACTGACAAAAAAAACACTGAAGACAGCTTTCCACAATGTGCTCTCAGATTATGAACGATAGTTCAAAGCATCTGCGTCTAAATGAATTGCTTCAAAATAAAGGATGCCTTGTTTTCTAATTATGTCAAAGTTCAGGTTTTACTAGAGCTTGAATCTTCATTATCTCCAATCACGCACCGACCCTCACTCAAACATCAGTTGATCGGCTACACGACGCGGTCCCCAAAGAATACTGCTACTAGTTCAACTATTTGGTTATGGTTTCAGGCCACCGTTGAGCACTACATGGGAGCATTTTGATTGTGGGCCAAGATGCGTTATAAGATGCGGCTTATACCACAGAGCGTCTTTTTTATGGTAATTTGACGTACGACCCAATTTTACCACTCCTGCAGCTTATAAAAAATGTGGCTTCATTTTGAAAAAATACGTTCTTTATCTTTATCTAAAACCCTTTTCCTACACATCAATCACTGGACACTAAATCGCCATCGTGACGTACTGGAAGTTCTTGATTTTAAACTCATCTTTTAGACTCTCTTTGAAGGAAAGGTGTGGAGTAGCTTTAAGAACATCAAACGTCAACACACAACAGGCTTTTGTTTTTCTCCAGCGTCTGGAAGAACAAACCTTCCGATGACAAAGGGAAGCCCCCTAAACGTGCTCTGTTCTCCCTGATGCTATGGTCCACCCCGTGGAGCTCACCGCCTCCCTCTCTCCTCTGCTTTTCAACTCCCGCAGGGACGACACTTCCGGGGAGGACGGCGAGGACAAGGAGCCCGCCGTGACCGTCAAGGGCCGGCGCACGGCCAACAGCCAAGGCCGCCGCAAGGGCCGCATCACACGCTCCATGACCAGCGAGGTGGAAGAGAGCACGGCGCCGCCGCTCAGCAGCGAGCTGGGTCAGTACCCCCCCCCCCCCCCCCCCTGTGTAGGGGGGGAGCTGTGAGGCCGTTCGGCCTCTCACTCTGGCGCGATGCAAAGTGTTCACCATTCGATGAGGGCAGGGTGATTTACAGATTGGAAAGTGTGTGGTAAATAAGTGATTTTGGAATGCACCTTTGATCCACGCACAGGCTCGCTCAGCCTAACTTGTGTACACCTTCTTTCAAATAGTAAACGTGCTGCATGTATGTATGTATGTGTGTTTGTGTGCGTATATATGTGTCCGTGCGTATATTTGTGTTTAACTAGTAACCACACACTCCAATGTGGTAGTCCTGTCCCAACCCACAAGAGGGCATAAATATGTATATGTGTATATATATATATGTATATATATATATATATATATGTATGTGTATATTTAGCTAGAAACACACAAACACGTACTCCATTCTGGCAGTCCTATCCCAAACCACAAGAGTGCACTGTGGCTCCTCCAGCCTTATCTAGGTCACTCGTGCACATTCAACTCCTACCCAGTTCCTGTTCTGTGAGAATTATCAAATCATAGCAGAGACGTGCGCTGCGACATCGCTGTTGGGAAACGGGCATAATGAGGTTAGCTTAAATCATGTAACCGCCGGCCAAGAGACAAACACAGGATGTTATTTCGGCTCTGCTTTAAGATGTCACAGTTTGCTTCCACAAACACCCCCTGCTCTCCTCTTTGTTGTCACCAAGTGTCCAGTCAGCATTGCGCATGTTGAAGTCTCACCGCAGCCTATCAAGGGACTCGCTCTTTCAGCGTGTGTGTGTGTGTGTGTGTGTGTGTGTGTGTGTGTGTGTGTGTGTGTGTGTGTGTGTGTGTGTGTGTGTGTGTGTGTGTGTGTGTGTGTGTGTGTGTGTGTGTGTGTGTGTGTGTCCTTCCGATGTCGCTTGCAATGGTTCCACGAGCGCCCCAGCAGCTAGCGCCAGCAGCTAGCGCCAGCAGCCCTCCTCAGACCTGCATTTGTTTTATAACGCTGTTTTGTAACACGTATAATCATTAATTAGCAGTTTGGTTTCCGACCCCTGGCTCTCTGCCATCGGCTTCTTAACTGGCATTTGCTCAGGTTCTGCCCCCTCTTTACCCCCCCCCCCCGAGACCACCACCTTCCTCTTTTGCCCCCTCTCTCTCGCTCTCTCCCTGTCACTCATTTAACTGAATGTGACAAGCAATCTTACCCCCACCTCCCTCTTCTCCTCCTTCTTCTGTCCTCTTGCACTCACTCACTCTCTTTCCCCTTTCAGGCAATCAGGAGATGAATGAGAGTTCTCGCTGGACCGAAGAAGAGATGGAGACCGCCAAGAAAGGTAATTCAAAAAAGCGCATTTGATATAATGCGATGCCGACGCCGCTGTTGGAATGATAAGAGTGATTGTGAGTCGTTCAACATGGAGTTAGGGGAAGAAGAAAAGGCAGAGGCAACAGCCGCGGTTTGCTGACTTTGCGTGCGCTTGTTTGAAAGCGCTGCGGACGGACTTCCTGTGAGCGACGCAGCAGTCGCCACGTGGTGCTTGGAGCACGTGGTGGTTATCGGGTCACATGTGTCTGGAGTCTGAGTCGCTCTCTCAGGCTTTCTGTCTCCCTCCCGCACTCTGCCTCGCTCAGGCGCTCTCTCTCTGTCTCTCTCCCTCACTCTCTATCTCAGGCTCTCTGTCTCTCTCCATAACTCACGGTCTCTCTCCCTAACTCCCGGTCTCTTCCCTAACTCCCTATCTCTCTCCCTAACTCTGCCTCACCCTAACTCTGTCTCTTTCCCTGACTCTGTCTCTCTCCCAAACTCACTGCCTCTCTCTCTAACTCATTGTCTCTCACCCTAACTCTTTGTCTCTCTCATGTCTATGTATCTCCCAAACTCACTTAGAATCTGTCTGTCTCAGGCATTTTGTCTCTACCTAGATCACTGTTTCTCTCCCTAACTCACTGTCTTCGCTCTCACTCTCTGTCAATCGCCCTCACTTTATGTCTCTATCAGGCTCTCTGTCTCCCTTCCTTACTCTTTGCCTCAACCTAACTCATTGTCTCTCTCTCTTACTGTCTCTCCCTAACTCATTGTCTCTCTCCCTAACTCATTCTCTCTCCCTAACTCTAACGCTCTCTATCTCTCTCCCTAACTCTCTAACACTCTCTATCTCTCTCCCTAACTCTCTGTCTCTCTCAGGCTCACTATACCTTTCAGGCTCTCTGTCTCTCTTATACTCAGTCTCCCTGAGGAGCTGTGTTTCCTCGCCACTGGCAGAACAGCCCAAAGACTCCAGCACTGTTAAATATCAAGGAGGTTGTAAAAAGAAAGATGGAAAAAGTTCTGTTATCAAACCCGGGGAGTCATAAACCCTGGCTGTTGGCCGTCTCTTACGGAAGGATCAGCCTATCGTCTATCTCTGGTTGTCTTGTTTGCGTGTTTGTCTCAATTGCTGCCTCTGACTTGAGTGACCTTGACCTGTGGGTCATTTCCAGGGTTTACTACCCGCCCCCAGCTGCCGCCAAGCAGGGGATTATCTGGTAATCTCTTGTACTCAAGTCGTAGTGAGTTTGAACTATTGTGCTTATTTCAAGGATTGCTTCAGTTACAGGGTTGTTGGAGGCACTCTATAATTGGTAGGTGCTGTTGGTGTTTGCGGTCTGTGGTTGTTAATTCCATTTTATCGGTTAAGGTTGTTTCCTCCATCTCTCCGTGGTTGGTAGAGCAAGGGAAAGATCTGCTTGTGCTAGCAGTCTTTTCTTTTTTTTTTTTTTTTAATAATCTTGTTGTTTAATTGTTATTTTGAGTATATTGTATTTACAGATTGCCTTTGCAATGCACTTTGGAGAAAATGCCCAGTTTACATTCAAGTTTTAACAGTGATTAACAATCGTTTCTTGATTGGCCCCTTATTCTAATCTAGCATTTTAATCTAGACTCTGGTTTGACTTGTTCAGCCTGACTCTATTGTGGTCCAGGGCAGCAGGGGACCCTCCCGCCAGCCTATCAGTGTGCATCAGATACTGAAACCGGAGGAGCACTGTCATTGTGTGGGTGGGGGGGGGTAGGTGGCGGCTCCGCAGTCTAGTGGTTGGCGATGGTGACTACAGGGTCTTACGTAGTAATCCTGGTTAATGTGTTCAATTCCATTCTCCGGCGGTGGGATTAGCGAGGGCGCTCCATCCCAGGGGATCAGCCTGGCAGCCCAGAGCGCGGAGACGGGGGGGGGGGGGGGGGGGGGGGGGGCGCTTCGGCGTTACACTCCTTATGTAACCACACTCTGCCTCAGCAGCAGCTCACTGCTCGCTGTGTAACCATGGTGACAGACCTGCCAAGGAGGATTCCCCCTCTTCCGAGGTAGACTGGCTGCCTGTCCGACCCTCCGGGATTGTGCCAGTCGACGTGGTTTGACAGACGCGGTAGTGGTGTGGCCAGTGCCATGGAGGGGTCCTGCGTCCTGGCCCGGGGGGGGGCTGGCCTCAGGGGACTGGCCTCAGGTGGCACCCCATGGACGGAGGAGGGTCCACTCTCTTTCTCCTGTAAACCCTGGCATCGCAATAGAAGGATGGCCAAGCGTTTGAAAGCCTGTGTCTCTCCTGTGCCTGGCATGCCTGTGTGGGAGAGAGAGGTGGGGGGGGGGGGGGGGTGATCTAACAGGGCTGTGGGTGCAGGATTGATTAGCATTCAGAAATTAGTGTGTGTGTGTATGCATCTGCTTATTTGTGTGTGTGTGTGTGTGTGTGTGTGTGTGTGTGTGTGTGTGTGCGCGTGCGTGCGCGCGTTCCCCTTGGATGGCGTTTATGTAAGCGCACTAATCTGGCAAGCTTTGCTTGGTTGCGGGGAGGCAGCTGGATACTAAAACCCCCAGCCCGTCCCTCCCCATTCCTCCCCATTCCTCCCAGTCTGCCAGCTCAACTGGAAGAGCCCATTTAAAGGAGCAGCAGGTAGCGAACACCAGCTCAGCCTCTCTCTCTCTCTCCCTCTCTCTGTTCCTCCACATTCTAATCGCCCAATATCCACCCCATCCTGTTGTCTCCCCTTTTCTCCTTCTTCCTTTCCTCCTCTTGTTTTTCATTGGTTTGTATTTTGTGTGCTTTCTGTCTTTCCCTCCAATTCCTGCTCCCCTCCGTCTCTCCGCTCTCCCTTGGTTCTTCTCTTGGTTTGGAGATGGCCAGGCTCCAGATTGGCAGGCGCTCTGGAAGATTTGGCAAGCGTCACTCCCCTCCGCCCCTCCTCTCTGTCTCTCCCTCGCTCTCTCGCTCTCGCCCTCACTCTGTGTTGTTACAGATTGGAGAGAGGTCACATTCAAAATGAAAAGCAGGTCAGTCAGGAAAAATGTGAAAGCCTTTATGCTTTCTCATGGTATCAACATCAACCCTCTCACGCTCCCTCCTTCACTCTCTCTCTCTCCCTCTCACTCTTTGTCTATGTGGCCCAGCCACTCTGCTTATCTCACTCCCTCGCTCTGTTGCTCTCTTTACCACACTCTTGTTTGTGTGCTCTCTCTCTCCGTCCTCCACCCCAGCCCTCTTTCACTGACACACACTCCATCTCTTTCTCTCCCTTTGCAACTCTCTCCAGCGCTCGGTCACTTACTCGCTCTCTCGTGTTTACCCTCAGACTGTGTTTGTGTGTGTGTGTGTTTGTGTGTGTGTGTGTGTGTGTGTGTGTGCCAGAGTTTCAGCAGAAGAGACATAGAGGGAGGCGGTTGAGTGTATACCGACTCGTGCATTTGCGTGTGTGTGTGTGTGTGTGTTAGCGCGTGTGTGTTTTGTTTTTATGTGGGTGTGTGCACGCAGTTTTGCCTGCTGGCAGAGTAAGGTAGGGGGAGGGACGGAGCGAGAGAAAGGGAGGGAAGGAGTGAGCGGGCGAGCGAGGAAGCAAGGGAAAAAAAAGACTAGAGATCAGATGAGGCGAGAGAGGGAGAGGGAGGGAGAGAGAGAGGGAGAGGGAGGCAGAGCACGTAGCACCGCCCCAGCACAGTCCCACTTTCCTGTGGAAGTCTTCACAGACAAACCGCCATTGGGGAGAGACTCTGCCGAGCACGAGCGCACCAGTGCCTTCAGGGATATCCCGGACCACGCTGCGGACGGGACGCTCCCGTCGGGAGGAAGTAAGCGGGCTCAGAGGAGATCAGAGGCACACCAGGGGGCGGAGACTAAAGGGACTAGGAGCATGTGCCGGTCTGAGCGAGACAACCCGACACCGGCGCAGGGATCCACGGCGGCGGCAGGAAGGCGGGGGCGACCAGGCCGCACGCAGCTCTTCCCTTTTCTTCACCTCGGCCCCCGGACCCAGAGGCCCGGCCCGGAGACACTTCCTGCCGTCGTTACCCCCCTCGCCGCCCCCAGAGGATAGGGAGAGAGGGGGCGCTCCGCGGGGGGAGCTGAGGCGGACATCTGCATCGACAGGCATGTAGTGCCACCGTGGAGGGGGGGGGGGGGGGGGGATCTGATTGGCCAGCCGGTGGGGGGAGCTTAGTGGGGAAAGTGTCTTCCTATTGGGTGTTTGGGGAGGGGGGGTGGGGACACCAGCTGCACCGGGATAGCTTCAATGCTGTGATTGGAGGATTAGAGCTCAGAGGTCGGAGCTGCTTTTCTTGTTATCTGCTGCAACCTGAATGGACTGTATAGCTACAACTTGCAGGAAACAACCTTTGACCCTACATGAAACGTCTGCCTTGCTCGTTGCTTTTGAAGTTGATGCCTGCTTGCAAATGTACGTGTGTGTGTGTGTGTGTGTGTGTGTGTGTGTGTGTGTGTGTGTGTGTGTGTGTGTGTGTGTGTGTTGTAGCATGTGAGAGAGTATCTGCCCCTCCGCGGGAGGGAGACGGCTGTAAAAGGTTAATAGGTGTCTATCACGTGTCCCTATTCTTTTGAATGAGTCACGTCTTTTCTTCCTTTTCCTTCTTTCTCGTTTCTCTCTTACTTCTCTCCCACTGCAAGCTGTGCTGCGCCGCCTCACCTTCTGGCAGCCATGAATTTTTCAGTTGAAATATTCCATTTCCAGTTTAACACCGAGGCGGCGTTTTGACGCTAGGAATCAGACGGCTCAGTCTTCAGAAGATTACCCCCGTTTGCCCATCGCCAGCTCGGTGCTACGTTAGCTCCCCGCTCTGCTAGCTGACACTGACACCTCCTGGACATGACGGCTCGTGGAAGCTCTCCCTACATAAGCAACGAGGTCCCCCCCTACTTTCTTTTTGTTCCTGGATGGCTGTTATTGTTATGGGGGAGGCCCCCTACTCAACAGAGTTTGCCCGACCCTCCTTGGGGTGGGTGTCATGTTGGGTTTAACCCCAGAGGTTTAACCCCACCCCGCCTCCAAGCCATGAACTGGACAGAATTATCATGCTAGCAATGCGCAGGGTTGAACCCTGCACCAGTCGCTTGAACGAGGAGTTTATATACATCCCGCTGAGCCAGTCGATACGCTGAAGAAGTGCATTCAGGGTTTATGATTTATAACCGTGGAAACTGAACCATCTCAGACGGCGATAAATCTCTGAATCCCGTTCTGCACCCCCCTCCAGCGTTCTCCCCGAGAGCGCGAGCTTTCCCCCCCGAGAGAGAGAGCGTTCGCTCCGAGAGAGCGAGCGTTCGCCCCGAGAGAGCGAGCGTTCTCCCCGAGAGAGCGAGCGTTCCCCCGAGAGAGCGAGCGTTCGCCCAGAGAGAGCGAGCGTTCGCCCCGAGAGAGCGAGCGCTCTCCGAGCCGCTGGAGATAGACGACACGGCTTTCAACGCCAGTGCTTTTGTTTTTCCCCTCTGGAAAGGCAGCAGGTTGACTGGGGGCCTCCGGTCCCATGTCCCAAGGTTGGCCAAGGGGGACGCGGAGCTCTGCCTACAGATAACAGCCAGTCGCTTTCTCTCGTTCTCCCTCACTCTTACCCCGCTCTCGTTCTCCCTCACTCTTAATCTCTCTCGTTCTCCCTCACTCTTAATCTCTCTCGTTCTTCCTCACTTTTACTCTCTCTCGTTCTCCCTCATTCTTACTCTCTCGTTCTCCCTTACTCACTCTTACTCTCTCGTTGTCACTCACTCTAACTCTCTTTCGTTCTCCCTCACTCTTACCCTCTCTATCGTTCTCCCTCACTCTTGCACTCTCCATCTCTCACTTTCTGGGCTCTCTCTCTGGGCTCTCTGTCTCTGTAACTGGGCTCTCTGGGCTCTCTCTCTCTGTAACTGGGCTCTCTCTCTGGGCTCTCCCTCCCTCACGCTTACTCTTAAGCCCGCGGTCTGGCTTTAGCGTGCCGGTGTCGATTCGCCGTGGATCAGGCTGAACCGTCTCCCCCCCACGGTCTTGTGTAAGGAAAGGTGATCCGGTTGGCTGGCTGCAGGACCAGGCCTCCTGGAAGTGGGTCACGTCCACATCACAAAGTCGGTGACATATGTTGTCAGGCGCATTGAAGAGTCGGGGCATGAATCCGGATGACGGTTGAGTGCTCGTGTTCTTCCCTCCTTCTCCTCTTCAGCTCCCCCCCCCCCCCTTCTCCTTCTCTCTATCTCTCCATCTTGGGCTTGCTCTCTCTGAGCTCGAAAAGCACATCTTGCGCTGTGAGAATGAGACTTTGTTGGACTCGGGTGTCCACCGTGATGTCAACAAAGCGGCCGGGCTCCCAGTTCGCTCTACAGCTGTTTCAGAGACAGATGGTGATGGTTGCTGATGTATTTAGATAGCGGTCTCCCTCTCCCTCTCCCTCTGAATTTTTTTTCCATGGCGTTGTGCAAGCTGAGCTGTCCGCTGTGTTCGTCCTTGAGCCCTTCCCCGAGCGTCTCGGCCGAAGGGAAGCGCCTCGATGGAAACTGCGTCACGCATGTCCGCGTCCGCTCGTCTTAATCCGCCCGCCTTCGCCATCTGTTTAATTCCAGGCCTCCTCCAGTATGGTAGGAATTGGTCCGCCATCGCCAAGATGGTGGGATCCAAGACAGTGTCCCAATGCAAGAACTTCTACTTCAACTACAAGAAGAGGCAGAAACTGGACGAGATTCTGCAGCAGCATAAAATGAAATCGGTAAGGTCGGCAGCCGCCGTGGATGTTTCTCAAGAAATCGAGATGTTTCTTTTTGGTTGCCGGGCGAACGTGAGTGCCGGGGTGCCGCGATGTTTTAGTGGCTGTTGGTTTTGACCCAGGAGAAGGAGCGTAAGGCCCGGCGCAAGGGCAAAGCCACGCAGAGCGAGGAGGCCAGCGCCCCCTCCACCGCCGAGGAGGAGGAGATGGAGGTCTCGGGCGCCAGCGGCAACGAGGAGGAGGCGGCCGAGGACGGAGAAGGTAGGAGTTTCAGTACGTCTGAAAACGTTTTTTGTGTAGCTCTGAATGGTTCAGGGTCTGGGAGACTCATGTTCTGACACGGCCCGCACAATAGACCCATAAGAGCCCCTCGGCCCTGGGTCCTGTTGGTATAGTGTCCCAGCCGCCACAATGCAGCCCGACGCCCTCAGGTGCGCTCAAACAGCCCGCTGTATCGGGTTGGAGCTCTGACGTTATTGTCTGGTGAAACCACATTTGGCCCTCAAAACAAGGCTCAGTCTACTCCCCTCCGCCTGCGCTCCTCACAGCGCTGAGCAGGAATATTCAAACGTTCACATGTTTCTTAGGTAGGTATTCAAATCTCAATTCAGGATCCAAATGCTTCGGTTTTGTTGGTGACATTTTTTATGTATTTACAAATATTAAAGAAAAGATTCATATGGATATTTGTGAACTGCTGCTTGAAGGTTCGGTTCAATTTTGTCTGAATATCGGACCGTTATCCCAGGGATAAAATATGTGAGAGCAATAGGCTTTCCTATTGATAAAAAGAACATGTTATTTTCTTTTATTGGGATCCATCCGCCAAAATTGCGCCTGTACAATATCATCCAAAGTTAGCCCAATGTTCAACCCACCTATTTGCTTTATGATAATTGGAAGTAGGCCTTCCCTCATACTATGGAAGCCGTGTGCCTTTGAAAACTCTTCAGTTACATTGAAATTCTGTTGTAACCGAGTCAGACTCTGACCGATGAGTGGAGTGGAAAGCCACTGGCATCAACGCATCAGTCCATGATGCTTTAGTAGGGCTTTTTGCATCATTAAAATTACACTGGTGATAATTGGGAGACGTTGCAGCAGGGATGATTCTCTGCGGGCTCCAGATTAGGGCAGCGGAAGACTTGCAATATGAATTAACTTTTCTATTTATTGCTCAGTTTTTCCACTGACTATTCAAATATTTGTCAGGAAAACCATTGCTTACCGCTGCTTGAGATGATGTGTCGGGCCGGGCCTAATGTGATCTGATCGCTACCTCTCTCCCTCCCTCCCGCCCTCCAGGGGGCGCCAACAACAGCTCGGACACAGAGAGCCTGCCGTCCCCTCGCTCCTCGGAGGACAGCAAGCCCAAGGACGGGGAGGGCGGCGCCAAGGGCTCCGCCGGCAGCAACGGGGAGAAGGACGCTGCGTCGGGCTCGGACCAGGGCTCCGTCGAGGAGAAGCCCCCCGCCCCGGGGGACCCGGACAAGGCCACCATCAAACAGGAGGTGAAGACCGAGGCCGGGGAGCCCGGCAAGGAGCAGCAGATGCAGCCGATGCAGGCGCCGGTGGCGGCAGCGAGCGACTCAACAGACACCAAGCGGGCCCTCGTTGGGGAGGAGACAAAGAGCTCAGCCAAGACCTCCAAGAGGGAGCACGGCGTGAAGCAGGGTTCCCACGGCGACAGTGACTCCAGCGCCACCTGCAGCGCCGACGAGGTGGAGGAGAGCGACAACGGCGAGAAGAACAGGTAGCGGTCGCACCCTCGGTCGTGTCCCATGATACTCTCTTGTGGTTGTTTTTGTTATTTTGGCGTGGAAACACTGGTTTGCCCTACCTGGCGTCGTCGCTGGTGTGATCAGTAGCATGGTCGGGGGTGGGCTAGCTCCCGACTCATGTTGTCCCTGCAAAGTGTGCCGCGGCCAGACTTTTACCATGTCTGTTGCTAAGCTACCGGGTAGTGTAGGGGGGGGCCTGAGGCCACCAGGCACTTGTGCATGTGTGCGCATGAGTTGCTCTCTGCCACTTTATCAGCACTCTCTGTGCGTGTGGATATTCCTGTAAGCCTGTGGAGATGCTGGAAGTGTGTGTCAGAGCACAAGGTGGGGGGGGTTGTGATTAGTCCTGTGTTTGTGCACTATTTGTTCAATTTTTTCCATGACAGCAGACTGCATGTTCTGGCAGAGCCGAAGGAAAGGTTGCTCTCTGAGCCAAAGCAAACAAAGTGTGTGTGTGTGTGTGTGTATGTATGTGTGTTTGTGTGTAATTCTAATCATTACTACTATGAATGGAAAGCTTTTATTTTCACAATTCACGATTCGAACAAGCCACAGCCAAGTGCGGAGAAAAAAGAACAACATTCACAGTCAGAGTGACATGTGTGAATCACAGAGAGGAACACTTATTAAGCCTTTAAAAAGGACCCTCTTCCTCTGTGTGTGTGTGTGTGTGTGTGTGTGTGTGTGTGTGTGTGTGTGTGTGTGTGTGTGTGTGTGTGTGTGTGTGTGTGTGTGTGTGTGTGTGTGTGTGTGGAAACAAAATCAGAAACCTTGGCTCTCTTTGTGTTTCATAATGCAGGATTCTTGCCTGGCTTAGAAGACGTCGACTAGCAGGGAGATACTATCTGAACCCATTCATTCAATAAACTATGCAAGATGCATTTTGAGGGGTCCTCAAGGATTTATTTTCAGCCAGATGCTCCGTTTCGTGTACTTTAGTCTGCTAGTGTTTGTGGTGTGTGCTTGTGTAATGTGTGCGCTGCATGTATGCTTCCGTCGTAGGTATGAGTGATTGTGGTTATGTACTGTGGCTTCTCTGATTTGCACACTGTAAGTAGTTAAGTAACAAGCCGAGCAGGTGGCCAGTCTGTTCGTTGATTGTACATCAGGATCTCTACCATCTCATGTTGTTTGCATACATTGGCTGTAAAGAGCCATGCAAATTCAAATGATATCGATCATTATTAAAAACCTACTCCTAGCTTGTTTAAAAAGGGCGAGATTCAGAAATATGCCAAATGAAAACCAACATTCTATTTTCCGGTCAGAATATGATTAATAATGTAAACGAACATTAAAAACAGCAGATAATGAAATTATATGCTCTTTGAATATTATCAGATCGCTGCGACCTTTAAGTCACGCTGGCTCTACGTTCAACCCAATTTGAATGTCACTCAGTGAATGCAAACATGGAAACCAGCTGTGACGGAGGAAGTCAGTGGAGGGACAGGGAAAAAAATAATAATTATAGTCATGTTGGAAGAGGATTAATAATCATTTTACCTTTTTCCTGCACTGCATTTTCATTAAGAATTTACACAATGCTCTAATCCCCTTATTTGTGCTCTTGCACTCTGAAAGATGTGTGTCTTGGGAAATGTAAAGGCCACATTGAAGCTCTGTGGTAACCCAGTCTGACTCTTTTAGTTTTTAAAACATCACGTTTGTTTTACCAAATTGAATCGCTTTGGTGATGAGATGGAAAAACGCTTAGCTGGTAGAAAGAACATCAAGAGAAATGGTCCCCACTGGGGGTCGCATGCAGTGTGCGACGTCTTTTGCAGTGCTAACAAAGCCATTATTGTCCTGACATGGCCACTGTGTCTGTGTCCAGGATCACTTCTCCCCGTCCCAGTCTGCTCAACTACAGCCACGACGGTGTCACCTCCTCCCCGCTGCAGAAGCCCATGGACCTCAAGCAGCTCAAGCAGAGGGCCGCTGCCATCCCAACTATTGTAAGTCTTTCCTAGTCACAAAGTATGTGTTGGCTTGTACAAATCGGATCCTATACTGGCGATTGAAGTGTTGATTTACAATTGTTTTTTCCTACGCCAATATTAGGGCAGTTTAACAAACGTACTCTCAGAACTTACTCTTTAAACGCAGCGCAGTTAGACCCTGTCTGAATAGCACTTCCGGCTCTCTCCCACCTTCAATATGTTACTTTTTATACACGTTTCTCTGCAAAACATTGGACATTGGGATTGTTACACTTGTAACACATTGTTACAAAGTGTAACGATGAAAATGTCCGGTGTTTTGCAGACAGACGCATATTAAAAGTTAATTTTCTAAATTTTGCCTGCTTGGACGACCTGATTCATAGCAAGCTACAAACAGACTTGTGTCGTTGAGTTTTGATATGTGTATATTGACCATCTAGAATAACCTTGATTGGACAAAAGGAAAATAGAGATCCTAATGTGTTTCATGTGCGTGCAAGGCCATGTTTATTATTTCAGTGTCAATAATTTGCAAAAATCTGTTGCTGCGAGGGGTTCTCCATCTCTTTCGTTGGAAATCTTCCATAGTTACAGAGTATCTCTGCTAAGAGAAAATAGTTCATGCGGCTCGGACACACAAACACAGCCTCTCCCTCCATCCATCTCTCTCAACACTAGTCGAGCATCAAGAGAATCACTGCCGGCCCCCTGATTTATCTAATCTCGTTCCTGAGATAACAATGAGGCCGTTGAAACAGTGCAGTCCTATTTGTACGACTGAGGCATGGGGGCCAGATGGTGGGGGCGGCTGTAGATTCATTGACTTGAGGAATAAGATGGCGGGCGTCGGTGAATCAAACCAATAAGGTGGGCCATGGGACAGGTGGGCCGGTGTTCCGCTCTGTGTTCACCCTGACCACCTCCTCTTCCCTAGATGGCGGAGGCTCTGGGGCAGGGGGCCAAGCGGGGGGCTCCTCTGCCGGTCCTCGGGGGCCCGGGCCTGGGAGGGGCCAAGGCCATGCTGCAGCCTAACGCCCTGGCTCTCTACAAGCAGCAGATCACCATGGCCCACGGAGAGTCCTCCCTGGAGGCCAAGCAGCAGCAGCAGCAGCCCCTAGTCCCGGGGCAGCAGCTCAAGCAGCAGCAGCAGCAGCAGCAGCAGCAGCAGCAGCAGCAGCAGGCCTACTTAGGGCAGGCGGAGCGGGAGCGGGCAGAGGCCCTCCGCAGCATCAGCCCCCGCATGCGCCCTCGAAGCCCCACCTCTGGAAACAAGGACGGTAGGGCCCCGAAAAGAACAACGAACAGCAGAACAAAACATTCCCCCCGCCAGCAGAAGCAAGCCTCGCTTTTTAGGAATTGGGATGTGGGGCGAGGGAGAGAGAAGGAAGCTTTGAATCCTGAGCCCTATTCCTCACCTAGCGAGCGGAGTAGATTAGCAGTGTTCTCCAGGAGGTAGCGATTGCTCATTCTGATTCTGTCCCCCTCCTCCTCTTCCTCTCTAGCCCTCTCCCTTCGTCCCCGCTGCTCTCCGAGTCTTCACACGGTCTTGGTGCCGCCGCGCTCATTACTGGCTCTTTCCCTGCGTTATATGTGCTATAAGCACAACACATCAACCCTGGTTATTGCATATGCATATACTTTAAACATACAATGCATTAGGAGTGGACAGTGACAGACTGGTTCCTCAGTCAAAGGAGAATCCAGGTGGGATGAGGACGAGAGCCGGGACTCTGCTGCGGTTTCAGCAGAGGCTGATCTACTTTCACTTTGTTGTGCGTGGCCAGGCTGCCTCACCTTGAGCTGGTGTCCCTGGTGTGGAGGGGGGCTCAGTGTTTCTGGGACACTAGTCGAGCAGGGACTGATGAATGATCTGGTATTGCTATTGACCCCGGAGAGAGGCTGCAGCCCAAGTTAGATGCAACCTTTTTAGACGTAGTGTTCACCAGTTTTCCTTTTTCTTTTTTTGCTTCTCTTTTTAATGCTTCAAACATTCCCGACGGTAGGAAAAAGTGAAATGGCTTTAAGGACAAGGATGGGATGGTGACATGTTTGAAACTTCACTGTTGAAGCTGCTAAAAGCGACAACGTTTTTTTCTCCTTTTCACAAGTATCTCCTTTAAGTGCAGACAGACACGCTTTCCCCAGCTGTCGTAGGCTTCCACAGTTTTCAAGTGTTTAAAAGATTCTTTTTTGAGCTTGGGTTTGTATGTATGTAAGCTACTGCTCATACACAGGCGTTGGTTAACTTAAAACATATGTGAAATATATTGAGTCAATTATGGATGGATTTAAGGATGGATTATGTGGACCAAATCAACGAGATTGAGAGAGAGCAGTGGAAGAACGCGTTTTGGTTTGTTTCAGCGCAGTGAGGCTGAAAACATCCACTCTTCCCGCCTTGTCTTTCTAACCTCCCCCGCTGGTGGCTGATGAACAGCGATGAACAGAAATCTAAAGCAGGACGAGTGCTAAAGCAGGAGCCCCGTTTGGCCGATCATACATGTGCAAATTCAAATGTCTAGCGTGTGGTTGAAGATGAGCCTTGGTTCTGGTGGGCGATGTGATTAGCTGCGGTGTGTCTGTGTGTCTCTGCAGAGCTGGAAGGCAACGAGAGGTGGTTACAGACTCTGCTTGATGGATTGCGTAGGTTCTCCCCCAAACCTCCCTCCTCCTCCCCCACCCCCCCCCTGCTCCATACTCCACCCACATGCTTCTCCAAACCACCGCACAACAGATCCACCACACGTCCTCATCTGGAATTTGAATGACTTTTCTTTACTGTGGTTACCCTGCACTGATCGTTAGATGTTGGTTGGGGTGTGTGTGTTTGTGTGTGTGTGTGTGTGTGTGTGTGTGTGTGTGTTTCTGTATCTGTGTGCACGTGAGAGAGAGAAACGGCCTTCTGAATATCGCTGGTGATGTCACCCTTGGTTTTGTGCAGCGTGAATGCAATGCTGCTTGCTGGTGATTCTTGCTCACTGATGATGAGGAGGGTGGTGAGGAGGAGGTTGATGAGGCTGTAGCATTGAACATGAAACGGCTTCATGTGTGGCTGCCTTAACTCTGCTTCGGTTCTGACTGTGTGTTTGTGCGTGTGTTTGTATGTGTGTGTGCGGTCGGCGGGGGACGTCTGGACGCGTGTGTGTGTGTGTGTGTGTGGGAATGCGTTTGCGTGGGGTTTGCTCGCCGCTCTTTTCAGACAAATCCCGGTCGTACTCCCCGCACGGCGAGGCCAAGAAGCTTGAGGAGCCCAGGGCGTCCTCCATGGGCCGCCCCGTCCTCTCCACGTACCCCATGTCCCCGCGGGACATGGCCAAGATCAGCCACGACCAGCACCTGCTCCACTACAACTGTGAGTCCCCGGCGTCATCCGTCTCTCCGTCCGTCCATCTTTAATTCGGGAGTAGTCGCGGCCGTGGCCGCGACTACTCCCGAATTAAAGATGGACGGACGGGGAGAGAGACTGCCTCACTGTATTCAAATGAAGGTATTTAAAGTATTCAAAGACGCATGCATCCCTGACCTGTGATTGGTCCTCTCTGCTGTCGCTCAGCGTTCCAGCAGGCTGGTCACCCGGCGCCCCCGGCCCTGCAGCAGGACAGCAGTCGCCTGGCAGCCGTCCGGCCCCTCCACATGCCCGAGCCACCTCCCCTCATCTCCTCCACCAAGCCAGGGGGCTCTATCACTCAGGTACACCCCCCCTATGGAGGCGGTTAGCTCTTCTGTTAGGCCTGGAGGATGCATGATGGCCGTACACACACACGCTCGCTCGCTCACTCGCTCGCTCACTCACTCACTCACTCACTCACTCACTCACTCACTCACTCACTCACTCACTCACTCACTCACTCACTCACTCACTCACTCACTCACTCACTCACTCACTCACTCACTCACTCACATATACACTCACATACATAGGCGTGTTCTACTAATGTTAATGACGATAGTGATGTGAGTCATAGTGATGCTATAGCAAAGTTCCTGCTGCATCAGCACATCAAACTCACTTTGTTGCCATACAGGGATCCTCTGTTGACCTCCTCTGTTGCTCCTCCCTCCCTCTCAGGGCACCCCTGTCCAGATGCATAGCCCAGCTCATGGGCTGGACCACGGGAAGATGGCCCCCACTCCAATGGGTTTGTCTTGGATGGATCAGAGGAAAGTGGGTGAGTCCAAGTGTCTGGAGTGGCTGAAGCACTCCCAGCCTTGGTTTGCTGGTGAGTTGCCCTCTACTTCTAGCACTGCCTTGCACTACATGTATCGCCCGACACCCTACCAGAAACCTCCCCGCAAGAAAATGTTAGCGCCGCTGCCCCCCCGCTCTGTCGCCGTCTCGTAATGTGGGTGATATTGGGTCGTAAGCTTACCTCTTCCTCTTCTCACTCCAAGCCTCATACACGAATACCCAAACCACGCCGCCAGTTAAAACAGATAAGACCTTTATTGTGCAGCTTCAGCCCCGCCCCCTCAGAGCCAATAACGTCTCTCTTGTCCTTAAACTTCTTGTGTCCCTCCCTCCTTCCGCCCCCTGCCCCACCAGCCGGACCCTACCCCGTGGTCAAGCAGGAGCAGCTGTCCCCCCACTGCTCGTCCTCCCAGGCTGAGAACCTGTCCACCCAGGGCTCTCCCCACGACGCGGCTGCGGCCGGCCACGGTGAGTCCCCGGCAGACCCACTGCATGATGCAGGTTCACATCCGCATGAGCTGTCGCCTTCGCAGCCCAGTTGAGTGTGTGGCGAGCCACGCAGGGGATCAATAAGCTGCATCCCTCCCATACATTTTCTCTGTTTGTGAAAATGGAGCGAAGATTGTGTGGGATTTGCGAGGTGTATTCTTGATCTGACACCCGCTCTGTTGTTGGCTGAAGCAGGCTCCATGCAGGCCGTGCAGGGTGGCAGCATCACTAAGGGCATCCCAGGGACCAGAGTGTACCAGGACTCCCCCATCTCGTACCGCGGAGGCTCCATCACCCAGGTACGACACAGACACCAATACAGCTCAGGATCACCATAACCCTGTCTCGCGCACACACACACACACACACACACACACACACACACACACACACACACACACACACACACACACACACACACACACACACACACACACACACACACACACAGGATAACCCTAAACCTCTGACACACACACATGATAACCCTAACCTTCTGACACACACACACACACACACAGACAGGATAACCCTCTGACACACACATACACACACAGGTTAACCCTAACCCTCTGACACACACACACACACACAGACAGGATAACCCTCTGACACACACATACACACACAGGTTAACCCTAACCCTCTGACACACACACACACAGGTTAACCCTAACCCTCTGACACACACACACAGGTTAACCCTAACCCTCTGACACGCAGAGGATAACCTTAGCCCTCTATCAGACAGGATAACCCTTTTCCTCTGACACACACAGGATAACCCTAACCCACACGAACAAACAGGATAACCCTAACCTGCCACACACAGATAACCCTATCCTTCTGCCACACGCACGCACGCACGCACGCACGCGCGCACGCATGTAGGTACATCTATATCTATATATGTTAATTAGACCCAAACCACCCACGTTCTGTCAGTGCGGATTTTGCCAATGTGCAGGAGAGATTATGAATGTCCCCATTTAAGTATATATCTGTGTGCTACTTTCGAATGCGCCGTCGTTCAGTGGAATATATTAAATTAGGTCACGGTTTCAACGTCACTGTTTCGTCCCTGTGTGGGAATCTTAGCGTTCCCTTTAAAAGTGTCACCGGCAGCCGGGTGATTTGTCTCTTCAGACGTGCCTGGTGGCCGCGGTGTTGTAGGGCTAGGGAAACAGAGGGAGGCCAGCCAAGCGCTCGGGCCTCCCCCCAATGCGGTGTGACATAAACGCTGCTCTTACATGCAGCGGTCGCCCTGGCAACAGGTACACAGTCTGTTCCCTCCCCTTCTATTTATCTGTTTACTCTGCAGACAGGCTTAGCTGGGTCACTGATACGCCCGCTTTAAGACCGTGGCCAACTGGCGTGTCGCGGTGTGTGGGGGGGGTGGGGGGGGGGGGGGGGGGGGGAGAGATAGAGAAGTGAGTTAAAGGTGGGAGAGGACGTATGTAATCAGAGCTGCGGGTGAGGCAGACTCCTGGATGGATTTTATCAGCGGCCGATCAATGATAAGGTCTTGTGTTTCCTGGAGAGTAGCTAAGAACACCTGTGTCAGGGCTATAGGGAGCTCCCCTATCCTCGACCGCTTCAGAACACACAGCCATACGACCGTAACACTGGATCCCGACCCGGGGATAATCCCAACCCGGATCGATGATCGAGTGCCCAATTGCTGGAACCCTGGCTCAATGTTGAGGATGTGTTATTGGCTTCGTATTGACAGACCGCTTTTCCACCTTTGAGTCGGTTCCACGACTTACTGATCCTTTATTTCGAAAACCAATACAGACTATTTGACCCCGGGCTTGGAACAGCATAGCCCTACTTACCGGGTCTGAATCCGACACGTCTTAAGCTCCGACACACACACACACACAAATACACACAAACGCACGCACATACACACACAGACACACACACACACGTGCGTCACCGCCAAGCTTCTCTTTGCTTGGCCCCTGACCTTCACTCCTCCACCTCTGAGAGAGAGCGGTGAGCAGCAGGCAGGAAATGTGATATGCATCACAGAGTGTCCCCCATACTGCCCCCCTTGCCTCCATCCTGGAGCGGGGCCTACGCTCCCTGGTGGAGCAAGTTGGCAGGCTTACGTACGCTAACTACCAAAAGCCACGGTGCTACTCATGCAGTAGGGACTGACATGGCCAGGTGGCTACGAATGTCATCTAGCCGTGTCAGTCCCTACTGCATGACATGAGTCCAGGGGCCCTTGTTAGTTTTTAAGTGGTTAGCCTTTTCTTCCCAACGTTAAAGCCGTAAGCGGTTGGCTGCTTCTTCCCAACGTTTTAGCGGTTAGTGGTTAACCTCTTCTTCCCAACGTTAAAGCCGTAAGCGGTTGGCCGCTTCTTCCCAACGTTTTAGCGGTTAGTGGCTAGCCTCTTCTTCCCAACGTCACCCATGTCAGTCTACTGCATGACATGAGTCCAGGGGTCCTTGAGCACAGAGTTTTTGAGCACAGGGTGTGACAGAAGGGGTGGGTTGACGGTAGCAGAACACCTGGGGTTCACTAGGTTGGCTAATGATGCCACATCTAGGTAGAGAGAGCGGGTGAGTTGCAACCGGAAGGTTGATAGTTCGATCCTCTTGACTCCGCTGACAGTCTGTGAATGGGTGTATGAATGGTTGTTGCTCGCTTTGGATAAAAGCATCTGCTAAAAGCCATCAGTGTAATGTCAAAACGTACGACAGGCCGTCGCCAGCCCCATTCATCAGATTTATTTTCTAGAGAATCCCAACAAAGACGACCTGGACGAGCGCGTGGTCGTTTCTCACCCTCCGCCTCTCCCCCACAGGGCACCCCCGCTGACGTTCTGTACAAGGGGACCATCACCCGGCTTATCACGGAGGAGGGCCCCGTCCGGGGGGAGCGCGGAGAGGGCCTCTCCAAGGGCCACGTGGTCTACGAGGGCGTCAGCGGACACATTCTCACATACGACCGTGAGTGGCCCCCGGAGGATTCACGGCTGCAGGCTTATTGGAGCGGGCTGTGCTGACTCGGGATCTGTCTTCTGGGTGTTTATTAGCGTTCTGATGGCAGCGCCGGTATAACTGCCCCGCTCTGACGTAGCTCTGAGTCGGCGCTAAACTGGTTTGCGTGGATACCACCGCTGTGCACGGAGCAATGGCTCACCCTTAGTTCTGTATTCTCCACGTCAAATCTTTACTTAAATATAATGCTCTAATTCTTCTCAACATTAATTATTACCATAGCTATATATATTCCAGACCACCTCGTCATAACTTTGCAATTTTATAGTAATCTTATTTAATGTGCCAGTTTTGTCATATTTTAGTTCTTATATAGTGCATTAAATATCAATATTATTTGTACGGTTAAAAGAAAATTCAAGCAACAACAAAAGTATCACTAGTCTTCCTTATTTTATTCTTTTAACCCTATTTTTTTAAAAAAAAAAGGGTTCCTTTGCGTAAAAAAAAAAGCACTACACCCCACTATACCACCTGTCTAACCTGCCCCTGCTCATTGCTCTCCATTCATGTGTTCATTATTTTGAAAGCACACATGTATGAAAGGTGCTGTGTAAACCAAGTTATCGTCATTCTGCTCATGAGCTTTCATCTGGATCCCCAGGCTCCCAGAACCCCAAAGAAGACGGCCGTGGCCCCGGGCAGGCTGGGGACCTCCTGGCTATGAAGCGTTCCTACGACGTCATGGAAGGTGGGATATCCAGGGGCCTCCCCATGAGGGACACGCTCTCTGCCGCTAACTGTGAGGGTATGAGACAACACTGAAGCTACTAGATTCAGTGCATTTCCCTCAGTCAACTATATCTCTTCCTGGTTTTTCCCAATGCCAGTATGGCTGAACTCCTTTCTCTGTTCCCTCTGCCCACCCCCGCATCCAAGGTCTGATTAGTCGAGCCATGCCTCACGAGAGGGACAGCCCGCACCACGCCTCCTTCAAAGATGCCCACCACATCCGGGGCTCCATCTCCCAAGGTAGGGCCCCCACTGTGCCCCCCGGTCCCTATTCCTCACCTACAGCTGTAAATCCGCTGTCGGTTAAACAATGGCTTTGTTTTAGATTTGCAAATATCTCAAATTATGACCATGCCCATAGTGTTTTCTTGGTAGGCTCGCATACTTTTTCTATCTGTCTTTTGAATTTGTAGACCTTCGCCCCAATGAATGGACAATTGTTGCTTTGAACCTGTTGTTCATCATGATGAACATTATGATGAAAGTGAAATTTATTCAAAGAAATGGTAGTTCAGAAGTGTGTCCTTTACAAAACAAAGCTCCTTGAAAGTTACTTTTCAAAAAAAGTATTTTGTGCCTGTAGTATTAAGTAGGGCTTAGTCGATTAATCGATACGATTAATATATGATACGATATGATCATATATTTGAACTGAACTGGAACTAATTGCTGTTAAGTTAAAATATCCGATTCACGAATTATGATAAAAGGAATTGTTTTTCTTTGATGTACAAGCAATTACATTTAAGACTTATTACGTCACTCTAGAATCTGGTAAGTTTTGAGTGCATTTGCTATTTTTTATGACATTTTATAGACTAAATTATTACTTGAATTGTTGTTGGATTAATCATCTGTGAAAATAATTGTAAATTGCAGCCCTAGTACTTATAGTGACCAACTCAGCCAATGGCTTCATGACTCATGGCATCATTTATTTTATTCTATAAGCATATGGAGGTCTACTGCATTGATCCATCGGTCTATAAAGTATGCCAGACTTAAAAGAAAAATATACTTTTGTCATTTTACAGATAAAAACAACAACATGACCAGAAATGCTTTCCTCTCATATTTAAAGTACAGCCTACAGAAATATCCCCCTCAGCCAAATGCTTTGTCTGCTGGCATATGCACCCAGATGATATTCATGTCGGCACTAAATGTGATTAACAGGAGTCTGGTGCGCTCAGATTTTATCGCCGGGTATAAGCTTGCACCATCTGGAGGACACGGAGCCCCTCGCTAAGCTTAGACCTGCAGCTCCCCCCACCTCCCCTCCACCCTCTGTCGCTCCTGGTGCCTCTCCCTGGGGGGGCGGGGAGGAGAGGGGTAATGGCTGCTGTTGTATAACGTGATGCGCTCGTCCGCCACAGGCATACCGCGCCACCTGGAGTCCCAGGACCCCTACATGAGGCGGGAGGCCAAGCACGTGAAGAGGGAGCCCTCCCCGCCCCGCGGGCCCCCTTCCATGGCGGACCACCTGAAGGGCCGGGACCCCATGGTGCCCACGGTGAAGGAGGGGGGCCGCTCCATCCACCTCATCCCCCGGGAGGAGATGAGGCACCCCCCCAAGGAGGGCATCATCACCCAGGTGAGCCGGGGCCCGAGACTGTGACAGCCCCCGCTACTTATGATTGTAATGATGAAAATAATTTATAATGTCCGCGCGCAAATGTTTCCTGCATCACCTGCTCCCACAACCAACAACCGTAAAGAGTAGAAAAGGCATTTTCCTTAGAAATTGTGCTTTGGATGCCGGCTTCGGACAGACTCGTCAGGTTTTAGAACTACCAACTCGTCAGGTTTTAGAACTACCAACAAGCCGTGGCTCACTGTCTGCAGTACAGGGGATCACTGATCTGGGATACTGGTGTACTTATGTTATATGACTAACTAATTAGAGGAATGTCTGTGTGTTAAGTTTCTCAACAACCGTTAACTCGATGAGCTTCAGACTCAGCAGGTGTATAGCTCAGAACCCAAGAAAGTGCAGTCTTGAGGCAAACGTTTTTTGGATGAGTGGTTTTCGATAAAGCTGCAACAATCTGCGTGCTCCGAACTGGCACTGCACTGGCAGCTGTATTACTGAGGACCCGATGTATTGCGGAGGTGAGTGGGAAGTTGTTTGATGAGCAGTTCTCAAGAAAGCTGCAAGCAGCAATACGGGCATGTTCTGAACGGGCATCGCACAACTGTTCTGAACGGGCATCGTGTATTTCAAATTCTTAATCAAACTCTACTACGGTCTCTTTATGGAGGAAGGTTTTCATAGGGTCATGATAAGATGTAAATACCGTGAAAGAACGGAGCTCTTCATCTCCACAGAGACCCCCCACTGTTGGAGTTTATAGATGTATTATTTTAATTACAGCATAGTCTATATTGTAGTATGTAGGCTAATTGTAGCCAATGTCAATTTGATGCAGATGCTGACATGAACAAACGCCCACATTGTCATATTGTGAAAAGTAGATTTGATGTTAGAGTCTTTTGGCAGGGGCGCTGTGCCTGGCCTGTGGCCATCTTTGGGAAATCCTGATAAGCCAATTGATTATTTTCAAGCACTTAAACAGAAGTCTACAAGAATGAGGCCTCATTGAACCGCATATATTAAAAACATTGCTATGTTCATTCCTTATTCTCAAGGTGATCATTTACTGCCCTCCTAACTGTGGCAGCAATGCTTATGCGGCTAAACTAATGTGTCCAGTTTGTTGCGGTGTACCTGTGTCGGTTTGGGGGAACCTGAGTGGGTTTTGGCTAGCTGAGTGGGTTTGGGGGTACCTGAGTCATCTCACTCATGTGAGATGGATTCCATGTATTGATGTCAAATTGAGTCTTCCCTGAGCGAACTCATCCTGTATTGTATTGTGGGACATTTAAGCAAATAAATGTCTAATGTTTTGCATTCGCAATGCTTTCTTTTTTTACTTGCAAATACGAGGGAAATGCTGGCCCTGTAGATCCTTGTTTAAAAGCCCTTCCGCTGGAGTTGACATGGAAAACAAGAACTGTTTTCCGCTTTGTATCAAGCAACCAAAAAGTCGCAGCGTAACGTGTTTGAGTTGATATCCGGAACTTCCCATTGCACCGTTCTGCAATGGGAAGATCCTGCAGACCATTTGCCAGACATATCATTGACAAAATGATATTAAACGGAACCAGCTCCATCGTCTCTCCATCCACCACTCCACGTTATCTCCTATCCATGAATCATTCCTAGACCTCCTGGTGGACCCTAACCGTGAGCTGTGTTCCCTCAGGGCACCCCCATGAAGCAGGAGCCGTCCAGCCAGGGCAAGCGCCACGACGTCCGCTCCATCATCGCCAGCTCGCCGCGCTCCTACCACAGCGTGCCCCCCCACGGCGTGCCCGCCCACATGGACATGCGCGCCGAGCGGCCCCGCTACGAGGAGGGCCCCAAGGGCCGGCCCAGCGCCGTGGTCAGCACGGCCAGCTCCATGGCCCGCTCCTCGCCCCTCACGCTGGGGCCCGAGCAGGGCGGCAAGAGCCACCACAGCCCCGGGGGCTACGACGACAAGGGCTCGCTCAGGGCCCCGTACCCGGGCCCCTCCCACCGGGGGTCTCCTCTGTCCCGGGAGGCCAGCCAGCGGCAGCATGAAGGTATGTTGACCGCCACGGGATAAGGTTTTGGTTTCACTCTGTCAATGTTCTCCAAACGCTCCAGACGTCATGTGATCAAAGCACCATACGTTCCACATGTCACGTGACATGACATAATCAATGTGTGATTGCTAATACAATGAAATGTGCTGTAACCTGCACTTGGGGCACATAAATATTTTTATATTTAATTTAAATGTTTGTTTGCAAATTATTCTATTACATGTGTTTATTCCTCATTTGTTTATATGTTTATAAGTTCTTATTCTATTGTTCCTTCTTGTTCAGTGAGTATCCACTGAATGTGTCTTTAACTCCTCTTCCTATTGGCCCTTTCCCTTCCCTATGTGTCTTTAACTCCTCTTCCTATTGGCCCTTTCCCTTTTCCCCAGGCTCAAGTAAGAACCCGCCTCAGGAGCGCAAGGCCACGCCCACCCCCAGGGAGATGAACGCCACTAAGTCCCCACTGCCAAGCATGGCGGAGCAGCAGCATCAACAACAGCACCAACAGCAGCAACAACAACAACAGCAGCAGCAGCAGCAACAACAACAACAGCAGCAACAGCAACAAGCACAGCAACAGCAGCAACAACAGGTGTCGCTGGCTAACTATGAGCGTCTGCTGCAGGGACTGGGCGCCGCGGACATGTACCGCGGTCAGATCCCGCTGGCCTTCGACACCGCCACGCTCCCCCGTGGCATCCCCATCGACCCGGGTACGTCCCCCCGCTCTCCCCCGAGCCCCCCGGGTCATTTGCATGTGCTGTTCATCGTCTCAGGTTTAGATCCACTGAGTTAAATTCCAGTGAGAAAGTGGTCTTCTGTACTTAGTCTATCTGGTCTCAAATAAAAATGCAATATAATGTTTAATAATATGACATGATGTTATGTATATTGACCTCGGAGAATATACCATGACCCACATCCTATCACCATCATCCTGGCATCATATTAATCCTTGTCCTGTTATTCATAAACGGTTAACCCTGTCCACCGTGTCCCCCAACCCCACAGCGGCCTACTACCTGCCCCGCCACCTGGCCCCCAACCCAGCCTACCCCCACTCCCACTCCTACCCCTACCTGATCCGGAGCTACCCGGACACCACGGCGCTGGAGAACCGCCAGACGCTGCTCAACGACTACATCACCTCCCAGCAGATGCACCAGTGGCCCGCTGCCGCCGCCATGGCGGCCCAGCGCACGGACCTGCTGAGGGGCCTCTCGCCCCGGGACCAGGCCCTGCCGCTGCAGTACTCCACCGCCCCGCGCGGTGAGAGAGACACACACACACACACACACACACACACTCTCGGTTAACCCTGCACACTGTGCTGTCTCGTTCAGGCTTCCAGTCTTGACCCTGACCTTCCCCCCTATCCAGGTATCATCGATCTGTCTCAGGTGCCACACTTACCCGTCCTGGTCCCCCCCTCCGCAGGGGCCCCCCCGGGCTCCACCATGGACCGCATCAGTTACATTCCAGGCGGCGCTGCTGGCTTCCCGGGCAGGCAGTACACCACCTCCCCCGGTACGCCGTGCACTCCCGCCCACTCCCCGGCACCACGCCTGCCTCTCTTCTAAAGCTGGGGGATCCGTGTTTTAACGCTGGTTTGTCTCGGCACAGTGGGTTCCTCGCACATGAACAAGATGCAGGGCACACCGCCGGCGCCGGAGCGCGAGCGGGAGAGAGACCGGGAGCGGGACCGCGAGAGGGAGAGGGAACGAGACCGCGAGAGGGACCGCGAGCGGGAGCGTGAGAGGGAACGCGAGCGGGATCGAGATCGCGAGAGGGACCGAGACAGAGACCGGGACAGGGACCGGGAGAAAGGGGGTTCCCATGGCAACGTGGAGCACGCGCCCATCTGGAGACCAGGTGCGTGGCGCTTCCCCCACCTATAAGCTCTCCTTAATCTCCCCTAACCCCCGTCCTCTCTGTCCAACCCTCCCCTAGATATCCTTGGCCTACCTGAGTCCATGCTCTAGATGCGTTCCTGTCCTCAGTGTTCATCCCCATCCTAACGAGCAGGTCCCCCTTTGCAGGTACAGAGCACAGCTCCGGGGGCAGCAGCTCTGGCAGTGTGAGGGCCGCCCCACACCCCTACGGCCACCAGCACTCCCCCGTGTCCCCCCGCACCCAGGACAGTGTGCAGCAGAGGCCCAGCGTCCTGCACAACACCGGGGGCAAGGCCATGGCCCTCAGCGACCACGGGGGCTCCTCCGTGCTAAGGTAGGACTCGGCCCTGGTTAACTGAACTCTTGACTGCGTGTTGAAGTGTGTGACGCTGAGGGCCGGAGCGCAGGAGTCTCATTGTGTCTCGTGGGGTCCCCAGGTCCATGCCTTCGGGGTCGTCCCGCTACCCAGGCTACCCGAGCCACCTCCAGCGGACGGGCCAGCCCCCCGAGGCCTACCCCTCCGGGGGGGACCCCACCAAGGACCTCGGCCGCGACGGCTGCAAGAGTAGGGGGGGCCTCCCCAAGCACATGCAGGAGCAGATGGGGCCCTCGGGCAAAGCGGACCCCAAGCTCTCCGGCTCCAGCCCCGGAGTGGTGTACCCCGGGTCCTACCCGCCCGGCTCCGGCCGCCCCCCCCAGCACCTGATCCCCCCTCAGTCGGACCCCCCCGGGGCCCGGGGGGAAAGCGGTACATCTAGTAGGGAAAAGACTCAAAACAAAGCGGTGTCCATTCAGGAACAAGAGCTCCGAGCACTCGGTAAGACCACCATGACCGCGGCCAACTTCATAAACGCAATTATCATGCGGCAAATATCTTGTGAAACGGGGATGCCAGGGACCAGCAGCGCCTCCGAGGGTAAGACGCTCTGGATCCCAGGGTCTGCTCACCTCCCAGACCCCCCTCCCCGTCCGTCTGTGGCCTCTTGCACGCTGTGGTGGTTGGCATTATCAAATCAGCCAATTTCATTTACCTTTTGAATCTATTTTGGTTGGTGTTTTGTTAATTTTTTCAATGCTATTACTGTTATGCTTTGGTCCTTAGTTTTACTTGAGGTGGATAATCATTCAAGAGATTCCTAGTGAAAATACATAAAAGAACATAACAAGCTAGTTTTCATAAGACGCTGGTGTAACAAAACCCTACCACGTTGAACGGGCTGAGCAGTTATTATTTATCACCTCAGGGAGGGAAAGATTTAGAATTGAGCTGTATACAGGAGGCCCTTCGCTGCCTTTCTTCCTCTTCCAGCATTGAGGATGGGAGTTAACACGTGGCCCCCATTCACCCACCTGCTCCCCCCCGCCCAGAGACCTGTAGTGCGTCCGCATGTCACCATATATGGGCGCCCTCACTTCCGCCCGGGCAACACAACACAACACACACACACACACACACACACACACACACACACACACACACACACACACACACACACACACACACAGCGACCCCCGATGAGTCAGAGGAGCGCTTTAGAGCGTCGGCCGTCCCCTGTGTCAGACATCACGTCGAGTGGGCGCTCATGCGCCACATAGCAAGCGGGCGAGCGTCATCAACGGCCCCGCCGCCCAACCGTCCACAGCGGAAGGGACCGCCCCCCCCCCCCCCCCCCCCCAACCACAGCAGCTAACCCTACAAATCACACAAACGGGGTGAAGGAAAGACTAGGCCATGGAACCAGGGGGGTTTGCTGCAGCTTCGCTACCTGTTTTTGCATGCTCATGTTTGATCGTGCCTCACTGTAATTCATGCTTAATCAATTTGTTGTGCTCTCCACATGCAAAAAAACGCTCACACGCACAAATGCCACACAATCCAAAATATAATTTAAGATGCATCTCTTTATTGGTGTAATGTCTGTTCTGATGGTGATTGTATGGCGTTAACTATTGGGGTACATGCGCCAGGTAGGGCCGGGGGGCTAGTGCTGTGAGACCTCAAGTCCAGCAGGCCTTTGTCTTCTTTAATTAAGAGACGGTGAGAGGGACACAGGAGACCAGAGCTCAGTAGCTAGCGGCCGCCATGTTTTCAGTGGCCACTCGGCACTGGGGGGCAGTGGGGGACACTGGAGGAAGACAGATATGCAGTCATTGGGAAAGGCTTGTGTTGAAATGGAACCAGAATCGACTTTATTACCCTAGTCTTTATTTCCGACCGGAGATCCAGTTAGATAAAAGAGGATATTAAAGGTCCCATATAAGCAAAGACACCTAGCTCCATTTCATGCATCAATGCCACACTCTGTCTTCTTTCGGGGTCTTTGGCGTAGACCCTGGTTCTGTTGTTGCAGTGATAGTTTAGTGATGTGTTGCTCCTAGCCGGGCGAGACGTGGTAGTGATAGACGGTTCGGTCCGGACAGGGCCCACTCCGGCAGGACTGCGTGTCGTGTTTGGGCCGTTCCCTGTTCCGTGTACCGACGGTGAAATCGAGGCCCAGCGTAGCGCTGCCGTAGATAATTCGTCCCAGGCCTGAGCTGGCTCCTCATGCTCGTCAAACGGAGCGTTTTGGGGAGGACAACCTCACCGGCCGGCCAGCTTTTAGGCGCAGCTCTCTCATGAAAGTGCCTCTGAATAATTCACGTCCTCGTCTGCAGGTCTCGCGGTTCTTGGGCTCCTTATTTTATTTTTATTTTCCTTTTCCCCAGGCTCATTGAAACTAACTGTGCTTCTTTTGTGCTGGGTTTGATGTAATTTTCTCTTTGTGTGCGCGTGTGTGTGTGTGTGTGGTGCTGGTGGTGGCGCTGGTTTGACCACCCAGCTCAACAGAAGATGGGCTCTATGGAGCAGCATGGCATGTACCAGCCCCAGGCGGAGGACCGGATGTCCCCCGGCCAGCAGCCCTCCTCCCCCCTTGTGAAGGGCGTACAGAGGGTGGTCACCCTGGCCCAGCACATCAGCGTAAGACCCCCCCTCCCCCTTCTTTTACATTAACATTGAGGGCATTTAGCGAACAGAAGAAAGTGAAACAACATATCGCTGTCGGTACAGTAAGGATATTCATAGAACCAAGTGCCAAGCACAATCTCTAGGTTAACCCATTCCCTGTAAACAACAAAGATAGCTAGCATAAGATGCTACGTACTATTTTTAAGTGCAAGCACGTTCAACATACGATAAGTGTGTGAGAGGGGTGTGGGGGCTAAGGGAGGCTATGGAGAGTCTAGTTGAACTCTGAACAAGTGAGTCTCGAGTCGGTCTGGTGGACGGTACTCTATGTCCTGTGTGCCCTGCGGTGTCTTTGGTGCCAGACATCTGGTTGTTGCCGTTCACAAGGGAACAGTCTGTGTTCCAGTAGTCCTGCTGTGTTATAGCAAAACTTCCAGTGGTTATGTTACGAAGATATTCTACCAGAGAAAACTAATTTGTGAGAGTGGATGAAGCTAGCCGAAGTTCATTTTAAAAGGGGTATTTCTATAGTGGCCGGTCTAGACGGTGTTGATTTAACACCTCTACAGCCTCTTTTTTTTGGCTGCTGGCCGAGTTTGTGTTATCCAATTAGACACTCACAGATCCCCGCCTCTAGCGACATGAATGGTCGAAACAAATGTGAAGTGAAAAGCCGCGTTCACCCAGGTTTGACCTAGCCTGGTTCTACCAGACTCTCGTACTTCACTTCATTTCATTTCATTTGTACAGAGAGTCTGGACCTAATCAATTGACAAACGTTAACTCACTTGAAGGCGGGTGTCTGTTGAAGTTTAAAATGATTGGATCTGCCCAGTGCCACTCTGGATCTGCCATAACCAATCGCTAACGTTTGGTTGTGACTTATGTCATGCGCCGGGAATCACGCGCAGGTTGTACACAAACCAAACACCTTGCGCGTCTGCACGAAAATGTCCGTCAACGACAGCTGCAGGTTTTGTTCGTCGAATTTAATTTATCAGGGAAAAATTGCACATCGTAAATCAACTACCGACCTACAACAACAACTCAAACTGGCGCACGACTTTATCGTCATTGTTCTCAGACACGCCCTCTGTTCGCTGATTGGGGGCCGCTGTGGCGGCACCAGAAAACCAAATTACAAACAGCAGGTCCAGACCTAGTACTGAAGGGAAATTCAAATTGAGCCGAAGTAGGGCTGGGCGATTTTTTCGGTTTAATCGATTAATTTGCATTTTTTCTTTCCTACGGTTTGTGAAATGGCTGAACCGAAAAATCGCGATTTAAAAACAGTTCCAGACTCTTCCGATTTGTTTTGCTGAATAGACTCCGTATAGCCTCCTCTCTCACTTTCCAGAACGCGCGCAAAACTCAGCCTACTGCAATCACATTCACCTCGCCCCCGACAGACTTGGGGGAGAGCCGGGTCGATTGAAACACTTCTCAGTTAAACGTCTTTTGCAAAGATGACGTTATGTATACAAATAATTTGTGATCAACAACTCACATGTGTGTTCTCTTAGTTACAAGCAGTGGTGTAGTCTACGTGATACGCAGGTATACGCCGTATACCCACTAGGAACGCACCAGGATTTGCGTATACCCACTTAAAAATGTGCACGGATACGTATCAATCGTCTTGTGACAGATCTTTCACTTCTGTGTTTATTTTTCGGAAATATCGGTTGGGTATAACTGCAATAAAATACTTTAAGCAGGGGAAGTTATCTCCTACATTCACCATTCATAAAATTCCCGCTGCGCGCTCGCGCTCTGCCCTGTCTCTGTTACGAAGCGCGAAGCTGCCCCTGCATCTCTGCACGTTAGTTGGCGGGCCGAGCCCCTCCTTCTCGCGTGTGTGTGCGTGCGTGCGTGCGTGCGTGCGTGCGTGCGTGCGCGTGTGTGTGTGTGTGTCCAGTCCTCCCATATTAATGTGTAAACCACATAATAAGTAGTCAACAGAAGACAATGTTTTAATCCCACTTTATATCTCCTTGTTACTTTTAGATGAGAACCCCTGGCCAGCCTTTCAGACTGGGTGTCAGGCTAGGGAATTTAAAAACAGGCATCCTTGGTTAGAGTGGAGGGAAAAAAAGTTATAGGTAAATGTCAGCCAACATACAGTTGGTATACACAATTGAAATTCATAATGTTAATCACTATGCAAATGAGAGTATAGCTAATTCATGGTCATTTTTAAGGTGCAGTAATTTCACACTTTTACACAATTCAATTACTGTATGGTATGTTAGATAACAACAGTAAGAGCTCAAATTAGAGCAATTGAAAGAGTGAAACATTAGTCTCCTGTCATCTCCTTCTCATGCACTGGTTAGCCATGGATGTAAACAGTTCATTCAATTATTTTGAGTAGATTTTGTCCTTGTTTAGCATGTGCTATTGCTACTATAGATATACAAAGGACAACTTGTAATTTTTGTGTTCTATTTGTTCATACTGTTATTAAAACTGATAAACCTACTCAGCTTTCCATGATTGTTGATAATCGTTATACTCTTAAATCAGCGGGTTGTAGACCCCTGCGTTGGTGATTTTGGTGCGACACCCCATAAGCGCCACACACGTACATGGGTTTCAATGGAATTTGTTTAGAGAAAAACAGAAAAAAAAAATCGAGGTTTAAATCGAAAATCGTCCATTAGTTAGAAAAAATCGAGATTTTATTTTTAGGGCAAATCGCCCAGCCCTAAGCCGAAGTACTTAGGCGGGCGGAGCCAGGCTAGGTTTGACCTGGTCGGCCATCAGACTTCAGCCCATCAGTCTGGCCTCAAGCCTGTTGAAAGCCCCTCCCAGAAGAGAAACGAATCAGCCCTATTGGGAGGGGGTTTCCGTTCACGATGAAGCGAGGAGCGTCACAGTCTGCAGAATTTCATAAAAATAGCAGCGCAGAGGAAAGTGGAGCAATCGGAAAGCCATCAAAACGGTTTCATCGAAATAGATGAAGAGATGAATGAGGACATTAATAGACAAACTTACATTTTCACCCAAGGCTTTCCTCGGAGGATGAAGAGCGAGAGCAAAGAGAGCAAGAGCATCACTAAGATATTTTATGGTCTCACAAGGTTAGGATATAGTAGCTTCACTCAATGTGGTGGGGGAAAATGATGACAAACAGCCTTCACCAAGTTACCCACAGTGATTTCCTAGATGTGTGCTTTGTTTCACTTGCAGCCAATAAAAATCTATTAAAAGTATTGTAGAACATAATGGTCTGAAATAGATCAAACAAAACGACCATACAGTAGTACTTTTAAACGATCCGTTACCATGATGTATAAAACACACGCCCTCCTCTAGCCTCTATAAGGCTGAACTGAACATCCAAAACAACCGTGTGTGTGTCTGTCTGTGTTTGTATCTCTGTCTGTCTGTGTGTCTGATAGGAGGTCATCACTAAAGACTACACCCGGCAGAGCCAGCAGCAGAGCTACCACAGTTCCCCGGTGCTCGACCTCACCCGTCCTCCCAGCGTCCCCCAGCCCATGTCCGCCTCCCAGGACCCCGGGACGGGCCCCCGCTACGCCGCAGACGGCCCCAATGTGGACCGCAACCGCGACCGGTAGGACACCTGCAGAACAGAAGCGAAGAACCATAGTCATTTCAGGCCATCGAGAGAGCAAAGGAAAAGGTGCCGTTACTGCATCCTATAAGTGTGTGCGTGTGTGTTCCCAGGTCGCCCCCTCAGCCCAAGACGTCCCCTGTCAGCATGTCCAACATTGGCATCGAGCCGGTGTCCCCCGCGGGCGCCAGCTCTGACCCCGAGACATTGGGAGGCGCCTCGTACCCCAGCGACCAGGGGGAGCCAGGGTATGGATGATATGGTTGGACTATGGAGATATTCCTGATGGTTGTTTTCCAATCCGAACAGCCTCCGTTTAGTTTTGCATTCTAGGGGGATCCTCTGTGGGTCAATCGTCTTGTAATCGTGTAATCCTGTGTTATTTCATGTCGGTTGACCGTGGAGGTCTTGTTTTGTGTCAGAGAACTGGGCTTCTTCCTGTATTCTCCTACTGGGTATCAAGGCTATGCCCGGTCTAATCTGGTCTCGACCGCTTGGCGTTGCTTCCTGGAAGATTCCATTGGATCGTCTAGTGCTGGTCCTGTAATGCAGGATAACATCCTATCCATCTGCCCATACCCCCCTTTAGCAAAGCAGCCATCTCCCCAGCTTTTGAACTGTACAGTCAACCAACCTATCACCCGAGTTTGAATGGCTCGGGTAGTGTTATTAAGGCATATTAAGGAATTATTTATTTTCAACCGCCAAACGTCCAAGTAGTGAAATCTTTTTCAGATATCGTTACACTGCAATGCTGTGTGTGTGTACATGTTTGTCGTTCCCGTCCTGAAACGGCTCCTCTTCTCCCTCCCCAGCATGGTGTCTCGCTCGCCCCCCAACCCCACCCAGCACCCCGCCTTCTTCAGCAAGCTCACGGAGAGCACCTCTGCCATCGTCAAGTCCAAGAAGCAGGAGATGATCAAGAAGATGACCGTCGTGGGCACTGACGGAGACTTCAGTGAGTATTTACCCAGACAGTCTGACTGATACAGCTGAGATGAAACCTCGACAGGCCGAGGCAGCAGCGTCACACAACAACGCCAAGTAACCCCACAGTACACACTCAGCTTAACAGTGTTTTACACCTCGAATCCGAGGCAAGAATATGACATTGTCCCCTATCACTGTCAGTCACAGCCTTGATCATCGACTGATGTTCTGTCCATGTGGCGAGCTTCTGAGAGGGTCTGAGTCTCGACTTGTTTTGTAGCTCATTCCACGATGAGGCCCTGAAAACTGGGCGGCTTTCTTCGCCAATTCTGTCCTCACTTCAGGGACAGTCGATAGGGTCATCAGACCGTCGTGTCATTAGATAGAAGAGACGATTTAATGACCCGAGTCGCATTGGTCTGCTGTTTAAGAAGAGCTCCCATAATTAGGACGCTGTGCCAGAATTCTCGGAAGAAGAAAACCATCCTCTCTTTGATCATCAGGGAATTGTGCTTGTCCCCTTTCAGACGCTGGTCAGCCCGGGACAGAGATCTTCAACATGCCAGCATCCACGACCGCTGGTAAGTCTTAACCCCCCTTGTACTTATTAATATTATTATTATTAGTAGTATTATAACATAATCCATAGATACACTATTGTATTTGAAAAAAGAATACTCTGCCATAAAATGACGTAGGCTCGGCAGTCTCATCTGGCTTGGAAGATGAGATTCCATAGCATAACCAAATTTCAGGTCTACCCCTAGGAAAACAAAGGGATGTATTTGGTTGAAGTCCTCCTATGTAAACCAGTGCCTCTCTTTAATTCTGGCTAGGCCTTAAAGGGGATACACACATAATGGCTTTTAAGTCCATTTTGACGGTGGAATTTCAACAGTTTCCCCAAGAAAAGTGGTTGTTGATGATTTTGATATGTTAAGTTCAGGTGAACTTGTTTTTACGGCATACCAATGCCATTTTTGGTAGTATTTACAAAGCTCACTATTTGTTTGCCTGCCCCGGCGGGTAGATATTTCAATGTGTCTCAGCGGCAGAGAATCCACTAAATCAAATGTCTGCCATGATGTATGCATCAGGCCTGATCACAATGCTATATTTATAATTATTAATATCGACGCTGTAGGTCACGAGGGGTATCTTATTCACCACCCATCCAATCAGCACACACTTGATCCTCTTAACCTCTCCCTGTATCCAATCAAATCCCTTTCCGCCTCTTCACACTGTTTCGTGGTGTACTTTATTCGTAGGTAAATGAATAATAATGAAGATGTTGATGGTAACAATAAGTATAATGGTAAACAAAAGCAGGATAAAAACATATGCATTGAGTCAAACATTGTCATTTACACAAATAAGTTATATTGTAGTTATTCCTGTTACTTTATTTTATTAACCAATCAATGGCAAGATCCAAAAGAAAAAGGCATTCCTTCTCACAAAACCGACCAATCACGTGCCTGACACTCCCGGCTCCTCCCAGCAGGGCCGGTGAGCGTCCGTAGCCACGCCCCCCAGGAGACCTCCGGGAACTCCATCGGCCTGGAGGCCATCATCAGGAAGGCGCTGATGGGGAACTATGACGACCAGGCGGAGGAGCGGCCCCCCTCCAACCCCCACAACCCCCTGGCCCCCGGGGGGCCCCCCTCCATGGCGGAGGACGCCTACGCGCAGCAAGGTAGCCCTCCTCGCTCTAGGTCACCTCCCTAGAGCCCCTTGTTGTGTGCGTCCCTTCAGTTGTCTTCTCCAGATATGACCGTGTGACCATGTGTTTTTGCAGCCATGGCTGACGCTAGCCTTGCTAACACCAGGCCTCATCTCAATCTACATTGAGAAGAGGTCTGGGAACCACGCATTCATTTTCTCGTATTTGAGGTGTGGTTTACGATTGCCTGGAGCCGATAATTGGGCGCTACGAATGTCTATCATATGGGTCTGTACGTAGCTCATGGCCAATCGTAAGAATTATACCAGATGACGTATGTAGAGCGACAGAAATTCGATGAGGAAGAAGACGATGGGTGTGACGCATAGACGTCGTCATCGTCTTGCCGTCCCTCCCCGTTCTGTGATTGGTTCCCTATCTCAGGTGAAAATCGGATCCATGGAATCCAGGCTGCCTAGCAGCGCGAAATGAAATCACTCGCAAGGCAGCATGGGTATAGCCAGGGTGGCTCACCTTCACTTTTAGTTTGGTTCATATCACACCTTGTACACCCGTTGTTTCTCTGAATGTTTTTGGTGGTGTGTGTGCCAAACTTCATCCCCAAAAGCATGCACCGTTTAAGGTCCCATATTATACCACCAGGCGAGATAGCATTTCAAGCCCTTTGAAAATCTGCCTCTACTAACCCTTGCTCATCTGTCATACGTCTAGATGGACACGCCCACTTGGGATGTCACTAGAGGCAGATTTTCAAAACGGCTTCTAATGGCTCATCACAATAATATGGGACCTTTAAAGTAGTAGCGTATTTATCTATTTTCTCTGGGATACTTTCTTACTGTGAGTGTAACTTACTCAAGGTGGAGTGTAGCTTACTCCAGGTGGTTTCTCCAAGTGTCGTACCCTAGCTTTAGATCTCAATTTCTGCTGTCCTAGAGTACGTTATTCTCCATCAGCCTGTCCGTTCCCTTCCTATTTCTTCTTTAATAGTTTTTTTCAATCATTTTTTCATTATGATTTCGTCAAATCATAATGGCTGTGTCACGTTAAAATTGTACCGGGGGCAAAAATTGTACCGGCCTACGTCATCAGTTGTTCACATCTTGACAACCTGCCTGGCAACAAACGACCCGATCTTCTGTTGCTGGGCAGGTTGCAAAAAACATTCGGCTCATGTTTCCAAAAGACGAAATAACATAATACAGATAACGGATCGCTAGATAACACTTGTTTTTACTTTATATTTGTATTGTATTTAATTGTTTAATCGAATAGCAACAGACGACGCCATCGTCTGTTGCCGGGAAACGGGCGATTGCGTCAAATGACGTAGGACGCGAATGTTCAAGAACCTTCCTACGTCATTTGACGTGATCGCCCGTTTCCCGGCAACAGACGATCGCGTCGCCTGTTGCTATTCGATTAAACAATTAAATACAATACAAATATAATGTAAAAACAAGTTTTATCTAGCGATCCGTTATCTGTATTATGTTATTTCGTCTTTTGGAAACATGAGCCGAATGTTTTTTGCAACCTGCCCGGCAACAGACGATTGCGTCGTTTGTTGCCAGGCAGGTTGTCAACATGTAAACAACTGATGACGTAGGCCGGTACAATTTTCGCCCCCGGTACAATTTTAACGTGACAGCTGCATCACAAAAAAGTGAAATTGTTTCCATGGAATCCACACTGATTGACACTTGTGGTGGCTGCTCTTCCCCCAGGTGGGGTTAAGCCGTCCAAGAGCAGCGGGCGGTCCAACGGGAGGAAGGCCAAGTCCCCCGGGCCGGGCCAGCAGCCCCCCCCCACAGAGAGACCCTCCTCCGTGTCCTCCGTCCACTCGGAGGGGGACTGCAGCCGACTCACCACCCGCGTGTGGGACGACCGCCCCTCCTCCACAGGTACGCACGCACGCAGACACGCACGCACATGCACCGGCACTCACACACACACACACACACACACCCCTCACTACCCCCGTCAGGGATGACTCACACACACTGATTAATTCTAGAGCGGTCGTTAGGGGGTCATTTTGACCGCTAGTCAATAAAGAAATATCTGACAAACTGGAACCAAGTTTCATCATTGCCCTTTTAGTCCTTTTCCTAAATACTTGTACACGCGTGTGTCAAATTCTGAAATGATATTAGCAAACAAGGTTACAAGCAACTACGCATCTATATATGCTGTAGACATGACCATCGCTGTTTACCATTTACCCAGCAGGTGTCGCAGAAGTGCAGAATAACTACAATACTAATAATGTAATTTAAGGCAGACTAAGCTATTACTCATTTGAAAAAACAACCCCGGGTCAGGTGAACATTTTGTAGAAGGAGATCTTTCCACAACACGTAAAAAACAAATAAATCCCAGACATGGGGATGGATTGGTCACCATGGAGGTCTTGCACAGGAGCAAGTGTAAAGGGCATGTCTTCAAAAAACCAACGGCACACTCGCTCAGGTTACGGTGCACAGCCCATTGAAAACGACCACACTATTTTAGGCTTTGTGGGACCAAAACGGACCAGTTTTCTATTTGGAGCTACCTACCCTTTAAGGTTTGGAGCAAAGGTGCTACGTTTAAGAAATAGCTTCTCATTACCGCCCCCTCTGGCTGGTAAGTGCTCTGCAGCCTGCTCTGGCATTCAGAGCACTTGAGGGCAAGCGTGGGTTTAAGACAATAACAATCATGAACTAATGTTGGCTAAAATAATAAGCAAAAGTAAACCAGTACAAATGAAAATGTTCTGAAAGAACACGCATGTTTGCATCTATCCACACAGGAATTTCTGCCATTACCGGGCCCCAGCTCACAGGCAGTTTTTTTGTTACAACCAAGCAAAAAAAACATGCAACAAAAAGTTACAAACTGTTTACATTTTCGCATTTTAAACTGATTTTTGCCTGTAGACATCCTACATGAGGCCTTTCACACTAACCTACAGTTTAAGGACGGAAGCCTTAGAATTGGAGGATCGGAAAATTCGATCCATATCCATCAGGATCTCATTGAAGACGTCTAGGTCAAAGTAAACCATGGCGTCCTTTATCACCAGAACCCCTTCATGGGTGTAGCTTCAGCTGGGCTCAACAAAGGGATCAGGGTTAGGGTCCAGATCCACCAGGTATAAATGCCACCATTGCTGCATCATGCTGTTTGCATTGTCTCTGCAGACGGTCCTTGTTGCCATAGTAATGTTTGTCTTGTCTCCTCCTCCTCCCAGGCCCCACCCCCTTCCCCTGTAACCCGTTGACCATGCGCTTCCCCAGCGGCATTGTGTCGGCCGCCTCGCCTTCCCCCGGCCAACAGGGGGCCCCCGGGGGCCAGGGCCGGCCCTGGGAAGAGGAGGCCAAGCCCCTGCTCTGCTCGCAGTACGAGACGCTGTCGGATAGCGAGTGATGGAGACCAGACCCCGCCCCTCTCTCTCTCACACACACACACTCACACTCACACACACACACACACACAATCATCTCCATGCTGCTGCTGATAACTGAATCACTTCCACACACATACACACACATAACGGACACGCCCACAAATAACGGACCCGCCCACACGTACCGGACACGCCCACCGAGACATCATTCCGCCCTACCGATTCCTGGTGGTTTGGTTGGCTCCTGATATCTGGCCTCTCCCACCGCCACTCCTCTGAGATGTGAGGCCCAACCCTCCCACCCCGAAAACACTGCTGCTCAGTGTGTGTGTGTGTGTGTGTGTGTGTGTGCGTGTGTGTGTGTGTGTGTGTGTGTGTGTGCGTGCGCACATCTGTATTATTGTGTAATGCACTCTCGTATGGGACTACTCTAAAAGGACGAATCACTTTCTCTTTAGTTTGTTTTTTAAGCGTTGGCCATGTCATGTTGTTCGTCCCTCTGGCCTTATCAGCGGGGCCCGGTGGCACCTCCTCCTGGTCTCTGGACCCCTGGGGGTCCACGCCTTCGTCTGGACTCGGGTGTCTCGGTGCAGCACCGCCCGCAGCACCGGGGGTTCAAGGGCCCCTGGTCTCCGGGCAGATTACGCAAAGGCGCCTCTGCAGCCGGTACGGGGCCCCAGAGCTCCTCCTGCTCCTCCCAGTTATGTCTCTCTCTCTCTCTCTCTGTCTCTGTCTCTGTCTCTCTGAGAAGTGAGCAGTCGTATTTCAGTTGGATGTTTTCTTCAAAAGGAAACCTTTTTGATGGTGTCACTCGTTGTCTTTTCTGCAACACGTATATCATTTCTCTTTGGTCTGGTTCTCCAGGAGAATGGAGGGATCGTACTGGGAGGCCGTTGGTTTACAGGGTAGACATACTGTTAGGGGTGTCATGGTGGGTCGAGGCAGGGTGGGGGAAGGCCAGAGGGCCTGTCCCCCCCCCCTCCCCCCCAGGGGTCAGAAGAGAGGAAGTGTTTATGGGTTTGGGGCGATGAGCAACAAGCAACCCTTTCTTCTCACCATTTTTATATTAACCATGTCAATGTTTGTCAAAAAAAGAAAATCAGAAAAAACTGTTGATTTGTACTGTTTGGGATGTTTGGGATGTAGCACTTAGTTTGACGGTCGGTTTCACAATGGCATTTTACACATGTTGGTTGTTTTGGGGTGGGCTGTATAAAAGACTTAAAAATGAAAGAAAACTGCAGGAAATCGTACCTGTTGGACCCCCCGTTTCCACACCTCCCCCCTCGCGCCTCCCCCTCTCCTGTCTCCCCCCTCCCCTCCCCCACTTTGGCTGCCTACAGTTCTCCATTTCAATTTTCATTCTTTCTTCAAGCGACAATCGCAGTAGGTGGATGATGACATATTTATATACGTATACAGTATGTATAAATATGTATATATTTATATATATGTATTCATATATATATCCGTATATGTGTGGGCGTATATATATTATTCATATATACAATATATACTCTCACCATTCCCTTCCCGTCAGTTTTTCTGTACAGTTCTGTTTCTAGTGTTATGTGCCATTTATTTTCATACACAGTACTACAGGGAAGAGTCAGACCAAGTCTCACTCCACCACTCCCATTACGCCACAGGGAACCTCCCAGTCCAAAGAGGGCGCTCCCAGTATACACTTCTGGTGTGTTTGGTTTTCTCTCTGCCCCTCAACTCATTAACAATCAAAGGCGTTACTTCTCATCAGGTATCCTGACCTTTGACCTCATGTCCTACAGCCTTCCTCCATTTGGAGGTCACTGCGCTCTCCACCCCATCATGTGTGTTTAGTCCCCTGGAGCTCAGAGCTCAGGGTGGTGTCTGCTGCTACAGTCGGCATGGAAACCTCTGTGTTTTTACTACGTCACATGAGCATGGGAGACTGGTCAGTCCGACCGTGTCCACCGTTTTCCTCTTTCTCCACTCTGACCATAACTGGTCTCCCATCACCTCTCTCTCCACATGACCCGTTACCGGTCGTCTTCATCCAGCCAGCCGTCTGGGTTCTGCGGTTCTGTGTGTTGTCCTCCTCCCCCCCCCCCCCCTCCCCCGTGTGTGTCAGCCCCCAACTGATGATGGATGTCGGTGTGACTGTAAATAGACTAAAGCCATACACAGGTGTTCTCCAAGAAATCCACCAGAGAGATCCTACTTGGTTTTTAAGTGTAGTGAGATATATTTTAAGCGTTGATCATGTTTCCGGTTTCTTCTTTGTGATTACGGTCATGTCTTTCTCCACTCCACGTTGTCAGAGATCCAAACCGCGGTGGTTCACGAACAAGGATTTGCCTTTATATTGACGGTTCTTTTAAAGTGTGGTCCTGGGTTTCAGTGACATCAACAGTACATTGTTCGTACACCATATTGTGCATAATGATTTTTCTTTTTTTAATTATAACCCACTGTATAATAGCAAGGATTGTATATAGAACTGAAGAGATGTAAATATTTATGTGGCTTGCTTCAAGGTTGGTATTTACAGAAAACAAAAAAAAAACTATTCACACTGTTAAATTCTACATGCCCACCAGCAAGCTTTGTGGATAGCAGTGTAAAATGAAAAACAAAAAAGACACTGCCTTAATGTTTAAATAAAAAGCTTATTGCCATTGAACAATGCTCCAGTCTGTTTTGTGCATTTTGTTTTAATTCAACGCCACAATGTAGCAAAGGGTAATGGCCACATGAGGGCAGTAAACCCTCCTTCGCAAAGGGACATGGCTTGATCTGTTGATTGTTTGGGTCCTCAACACCATGTAAAAGCAGGAATTGCATTTTCCTATATGTTTAGATGTTAGTATTATATAAAATTACATACCATTGCTGTCAGCCATGCACTCGGCTATTAATTGAAATTGGTTGAAGAAGGGCATGTGTGGATGTCATTGTTAGTCCTTTTCTTGCTGGCAGCTTTTTCTAAACCGAAACGCAGTCACCAAGCCACGACCCTCCAGTGATATCTACTGCTCTGTGTGTGTGTGAATCCGAAATCAAGTGCAACCTTCAGAAGGGAACTCCTTCCTTACCTTTGTTTATTGTTGAATTGTTAAGGGGCAGAAATCTGCCCCTTAATAGACAGACTCAGTTGTGTTGTTTTATTTGGATCCCTCGGTTCAAATAAAACACGGTGAAGAGTAAACTGACCTTTGAGGTTATGGGTTTATTATTAAACGTGGATATACATATTTTTTAAATTATTTTAATTTGTTCAGAACTGGAACGATAATTAGACAAGTTGAAATGTACAAAAATATAAAGAAAACGAGCAAGTGCCTTGATGCCACATATACAACAGGAAATATCTTCAGTAAAAAAAAAACACGAAACATGGGTGAAGAAGACGCTAAACAATTGTACACAATTCCATAAGGATGTTTTCAAATTTGACACCCTCATTTGTTTTAACTTTTAAGAGCTTCTTCTGCCCCTGAATTCCAACAGACCAACGACACATATCACAACCCTCAAACATCAGGAGAAGTTCTCCAGTTCAGCCCCCATAAGACCCCTCTGAATCTCCTTTCAGGCTGACTCTCTCTCTCCCGCTCTGCTATTTAACGTACTGTTCCCTTTTATATCTCCTGCTTCCGTCTGACTGTACTAATCATGCCCCATCGCCATAGTTACCCCTTGCCCTTCTCTGAATGCTTTGAAGAAAAGGCATTATTTAAAGTCTTTCAAAACCATGACGATATCTGAAACACACATTATTAAGGAAAGTTAGCCTACGTTTGCCTAAAAAAGACTATCAACAGAAATAATTGAGGTAACATCTGAATTCTTCAAAATCAATATTTTGCAAGATCAATTTGTGTGCATATATAATGATAATATATATATATGAAATATATAATATATATATTAAATACATATATATTAATTATATATTATATTATATAACATATTATAATATATATATTATGTAATGTATATATAATATGATTCATAGTTACACTGACTACCAAACCGCACTCAGAAAAGGTTCAAGCAACCTGCCCCTCTTCCTACTTACTAACTTAACTGAAAGACCAAGCAGATGGCGGACAACAAAATAGTATGGTCTTGCATTGTCATGTAAAAGAAAACAAATATATATTATTTTTGTACGATTATTTTTCTGGCATTTCATGTTGACTGTTGACCGACCTAAAAAACAAACTTAAGAAAGTTAAAGTCTTGGCAATGTAGCAATAAATATAAAGGCAGTAAAACCCTATTTCACTGTGCTGTGTTTGGGGTACGTCGAGACTAGGAGCTATGAAACAAAATATCCTCCCGCGGTAGCTGAAGACTCTCTGTTTGAGTTTACTAGGATGCTTTGCAAAAGATCTGTTTAACATCCAATAACTAGAAACAAGCTAGAGAAATGACATTATTTTTCTTTCAATAATTGTTATTGTTGAAAAATGAGACCAGAGAACAACGGGGAGTGATGAATATTGACCTTATTCCTGTGTGATACAACTTTGGTCCATTAAAAAAAAAAAAAAAATCTTTACTTTCAACTTTTCCCTCTTCCGTCCCCTGCTGGGCCGGAGAGAGGGCTGACGTAAAATTATGAAACAATAAAAAACAAACCAAAGAACAAGTGCAATACGGCCATTTTGGAAAGCTCTGTGTTGGATCTGACTGGCGCTCTGTGCAGCTCAAATGTCCGGTGGTGTCCGTCTTCAAAGTCTGTTCCTGGGCCCGACGGAGCAACAAAACTTTAGAGACGTAGCACTGGAAGGGGGGGAGCGGCACACCTCCAGACCAACTAACCAACCGGTCGGATTTAAAAAATGTTTTAAATAAGACAAATAACCGTTGAAACGCAGCACTCGGACCGCGAAAGACTCCAGTTTGTTTCCTCGTTAAAGATCTAAAATACAACTCGGGTGGGGGGGGATAATAAAAAGAGAAAGGATTCCTTGGATGTCCTACGTGAAGATGCATCACCAACCGTATCTTTGACCTCTTTCAGCCTGGTCCTCATAGCCCAGAGAGAGGCTCTCTGAGTCTAGAGGTCCTCCATAGAGAGAGAGGCTCTCTGAGTCTACAGGTCCTCCATAGAGAGAGAGGCTCTCTGAGTCTACAGGTCCTCCATAGAGAGAGAGCTCTCTGAGTCTAGAGGTCCTCCATAGAGAGAGAGGCTCTCTGAGTCTAGAGGTCCTCCATAGAGAGAGAGACTCTCTGAGTCTAGAGGTCCTCCATAGAGAGAGAGGCTCTCTGAGTCTAGAGGTCCTCCATAGAGAGAGAGGCTCTCTGAGTCTAGAGGTCCTCCATAGAGAGAGAGGCTCTCTGAGTCTAGAGGTCCTCCATAGAGAGAGAGGCTCTCTGAGTCTAGAGGTCCTCCATAGAGAGAGAGGCTCTCTGAGTCTAGAGGTCCTCCATAGAGAGAGGCTCCCTGTGTCTAGAGGTCCTCCATAGAGTGAGAGGCTCCCTGTGTCTAGAGGTCCTCCATGGCCCAGAGAGAGGCTC